>NC_056629.2:77401593-77581593 GCF_002870075.4 Lactuca sativa | reverse complement strand
CGAGCTTTCGAGCACGTGTTAGTAGGCGACTCGGCGAGTCCATATTCAGGACTCGGCGAGTCTGCCTGCCAGGTAGAAACCCTAAATCCCCGGGTTTGCACCCTATTTAAACCACCTTATGAGCCCCAAACTCGTCCCCTTCACCCTCATAGCGTCATTTAGCAAACCCTAATCATTCCCTTGAGTATTTGAGCATTCCTTGTGTGAATCTTGAAGTTTTGAAGAAAAGAAGGAGGCTAGATCCAAAGGAGAAGAAGAAGATCCAAGGTCTTGCACCCATTTCAGAGTTTAATGAGGTATCAACCGAATTCCTTCTGTTTCTATGATTGATTTCTCTTTAACAAGCATATTTAGCCTCTTTTAGCCATTTCTTAGCTTGTTCTTAGTAGAGAGATCACATTAGATTGATTAGCCTTCGGATCTAGCCATGTTTCAGTTCCAAAATCGTAGATCTATCACCTTTATTGAGCCATTTTGCATGATAGCCCTAGATCTACTCCTTTAAGTGCCTTTTTAGCCTTTATATCCCTTTTCATGCATGTGTACACGTAAAGTTGGAAACTTTACGTGGTAAATCAGCCTTAGAAACTCAGATCTACAAATTGTATGCGGTGGTTCTGATCAGAATCGAGTTTTTAGGATCTGCATGCATGTGACTCGGCGAGTCGTTCTTCGGACTCGGCGAGTCAGGTCGCGAGTCCCCGATCTTTACCCTTTGAGTGATTCCGAGTGAAGGCCAGTGAGCAGTAGGATGGACTCAGTGATTTGGAGGGTAGACTTAGTAGTGGTGGGACTCGACGAGTTGTTCATACAACTCGGCGAGTCCAAGACAATCTTCTTAGATCGAAGAACAACTCGTCGAGTTGTTCATATGACTCGACGAGTCGGATGCAGATTGCCTGAGCTTTTGAATCAAGAGGGTACTCGTCGAGTCGATGCCATGCTCGACGAGTAGCCATGAGTAGGGTTGAGAAGTGAGACTAGGGACTCGGCGAGTTGGCGGCCCAACTCGGCGAGTCAGGTCAACTGTAGGTTGACTTTGACCGGGAGAGTTGATTTTGAACAGGGGTAAAAGAGTCATTTTACCCAATGCAGTGATTAGCATCTGATTGAGGGTGTTTATGGATTGGTAGCCGGGGAGATACCGGAGCTGCAACAGTTAGCTTCCAGAGCCATACACACAACAGCCTGTTCACGAGGTGAGTTTCCTTCCAGTAGGAACGGGTCTAAGGCCACAATGCCGGCCCATTCAGTTAGCAGTAGTTTCCGGACTTCGGTCCAATGCAGTAGTTAGTATGTTTAACGCCTCCGTGGCTCAGATAGGATTTATGTGTTTATGCTAGATGATATGTTATGCTATGCCGTGTTCAGTTAGCCCGGACTTCGGTCCGATGCAGGGGACGGGGTCCCAGTCAGTTTCGGACTTCGGTCCGATGTAGTGGACGGGGTCCCAGTCAATTTTCGGACTTCGATCCGATGCAGGGGACGGGGTCCCAGACAGTTAGTCCGGACTTCGGTTCGATGCAGGGGACGGGGTCCCAGTCAGTGGGCAAGGCCCAGTATGTGCTTTTTATGTATTCTATGGTATGTGGTAGTTTGGGGGAGCTCACTAAGCTTCGTGCTTACAGTTTCAGTTTTGGTTTCAGGTACTTCCGCAAGCAAAGGGAAGAGCTCGGAATGATGGCATCGCACACACCACAACTTCAGTTTTTGTCCTGGGAGTTGATTTAGTTTCTTGATATGTTTGGATACAGTTGTGTTACAGTTTTTCTCACAGTATTTTATTATGGTTTTTGAAACACGCAACATATGGTTTATTTATGAGATACTCAGTTTCATGGTTTTGTTATAATAAAAGTTGAAATTTTTGGGTCGTATTTTTTGGTCGTTTCAAGTTGGTATCAGAGCCTTGGTTTGAGGGATTCGGATACACCTCCGGGTGTATCTGAACTCAAACTAAGGGGAAAGATAAAAAGATTTTCAAAAAGGAAAAATGTTTTCGAAAGAAAATTTGAAAAGCACTTAGAAAGAAAAGGGTGTGGTGCATGCGATCAGCCGAGCTCAAGTAAGTACTCCCAAGCTACCCATACAAGTTTATTTATTATGATAAATTGTTTCAGTTTCAGTAGAACAACATGCTAGTATAGGACTAAGGATCTAGGAAGATGCCTTATGTGCCTGTTATATGTGTTCCATCTTTATGAGAATTGCATGCTAATAGCGAGTAGACAGCAGTAGGATAGCCTGTTTAGGTTATGCCTGGTAGCGCGAGCTTAGCATTGTATGCTAGTATAATTTCTCGTTATGAGAGTAGATTTGCTTGAGTAGTCTCCGGTGTCCGAATGCTGCTTGCTTCGTGCTTTGTAGAACTCTTGGTGATGAGAGTTAGCCATTAAGTGAATACGTCACGTCACATGTGATCAGGGTTGAATAATCTCAGAGTGTTGGATTTGGTCCTATTGCGCAGCTCTCGTTTGAGTCTAACCGTTGTAGGGACGAGCCTTTTACTCGAAGGATTATCCGAGCCTCATCACATGTGATGGTATTCAGGTGATGGCTAATTAGCATTGCAGGGAGGCCTTCAGCAGCTGAGGACTGGTTTGAGTGGAGTCAGAGATTTCCCTAGGGCAAGCCTAGGATGAGAGTAGCAGAGATCAGTAGTAGTAGAAGTGACTTGGTGGAGTCAAGGCAGTTCTTGAGGAAAGTACGGATAGATGTGGAAGGTAGTATGGGCCCGTACTACTGAAAGCAGAGGATCCGTACTCGAATCAAGGAAGGCCGAGACAAGACCAGGAAGCTAGTAGTAGTATCAATGATCCCTTGAGATATTTCAGTTTTCTGATGTTGCTATGATGTGTTTCAGAATGGTGGTTTTGCGTTCTAGGCCAGCAGCCGGCAGTGGAGGTGCCGGGGAGGGATCAGGATCAGGCTCGGGGGACGAGCGAATGGATGAGCAGACCAGAGAGTTTCTTTCTTCGGAGATTACCCGTATCATTTTGGAGCAGACTCCTGTGATATTCGGTTCGATCAAGGAGGGTATCCTAGAGATGATGGATGAGAGGTTGGGCACCTTCCGTGCCGAGGTGGCAGCCATGATGGGGTCGCGCACACTTACGTTCAGGGAGTTCAGGGCATGTGGAGCTCCAGATTATCACGGGGCGCGGGACCCCATAGCGAGTACTAGATGGTTGGCGGATGTGGCCAACGCGTTCCGCACGAGCAGGTGTCCCGAGGGGGACAAGGTTAGATTGGCGTCCTGTCTTCTGAAGGATAGGGCACGGGATTGGTGGGAAGAGGTCGGACATACCATTGGAGATGATGCAGTGTTAGATGCCATGACCTGGGCTGATTTCTCTACCAGGTTCAGGGCGGAGTTTGCACCGATTATTGAGGTGCAGCAGTTAGCCAGAGAGTTTCAGGACCTCACCCAGACTACAGAGACCGTGGCGGAGATCACCGCAAAGTTCAGGGAGAGGGCTCTTCTTGTTCCTCAGTATGCAGCCGATGAGGAGATGAAGAAGGCCCGTTATCATTAGATGTTGCAGAGCGATATCCGCCAGTTTGTGAGCCGGTCTAGCTGTAAAACGCTGGATGACATGATTGGTAGGGCTCGAGAGAGGGAGATTGATCTCGAGATGGAGAAGAAGAGGAAACCGGAGGCGGTTTCGGGTTCAGGCAAAAAGCCCAAGGTTTCAGATCACAGATCCAGGATTCAGCCGAGCCACGGTCGATGTGGCAAGTGTGGGAGGATGCACGATGGGGTGTGCAAGGCAGGGAGTTTCCGCTGCTTCAAGTGCGGTCGGACTAAGCATTTGAGCAAGGATTGTACGACCCCTGCTACTGCCATTGCAGCATCAGATCTGATTTGCTTTCAGTGCAATCAGAGGGGCCATAAAAAGTCCCAGTGCCCGAGTTTAGCCGCAGTAGGGAAGGTGGCTGCACCTGCCCCTGCTACTTTTAGGATTACAGATAGCCGGCAGGGCCGAGCCGAGGCGCCAGTGGCGAAGAGTAGGGCTTTTCAGATGACAGTAGAGGAGGCACGAGCGACTCCTGATGTGGTGACAGGTATGTATCTGTTGGATAAGGTGTCTAAGTCCATAACTTATTTGGTATATACTTGACCCGACCCGGCATGGTCCATTTGGGTTGCATTTCATCCAAACTATTTATGGATAATTTTATGAGAGTTATACACATATGTTTATTAATATATTATAAGTTATAATATATTAATATGAAGTCATGTTATTTAATTAGTTTTAGTCTTAAATTAATTATGAATTAATTTAGAGATTAAAAAGAAGACTAATTAAATTGTGGGCTATTGTTTTATATGGTGTGGGCTAATACTCATTAGTTAATGGGTTAGGCTTGTATGGAAGTCCATGGATGATCCATGGAGCTTTTAACCCATGGATCCTTGGAAAAGGAAAGGTCATGGGTTATTAGGGTTTCACCATAATTATGTACACTATATAAGCATGCTTATGTTGCATGAAATAGCCACTAGTGGCACTAGTGTATGTAGACTTTGTGTGTGGCCGATTTCTATGTGTGTATACACTCTCTCAAAGTTTTCCAAGAGTTTGTGGTGATTTGTGATTCCATTTGAGGCATTCACACTATTGGTGCTTGGCCCTCAAACTCCTTAGGATTCAAACTCATCGTCAAAAGGTATGTAATCTCATCTAATTCTTTTATGTTTAAAAGTACCCCATGCCATGTTAGATAGGTTATGAACCTTGGAAAATTATTATTTTGCATGTATTTAGACAAACATAGATCCAAGGTTTATTAGGGTTGCATGCACACTTAGGAAGTGTTAGATTGCTCAAAACCCAACAGTGGTATCAAAGACTAGGCTTGCTTGTTTGATACTTGATGCAAAATAGTGAAAATAGTCGAAATTTTTTACTGTCTGCATGATGGACTCGCCGAGTCCAAGGCAAAATTCATCCTACTCGCCGAGTAGGTTCGTGCACTCGGCGAGTAGAAGGTTCAGAATGCAGATTTTCGACTTTTGCTGCTAGAAATGGACTAGAAACATTACCCTAAATTGTTTTGGTGTTTTAAAACTTGTTTTAGTTGGTGTAATGGTGGTTCTAATCCATTTACAATAGCATATATCAAAATTCCATGATTTTATGTGTTCATATAATTCTTGAAGTTTTGATGATCATGTTCATGTTCTTATGAATTTAGAAGATGATAGGAATTATTTGCTGAATTGTTTTGAATTAATTCTTGATCATTTATGTGTTTTAATGGAGTCCATAATTTGTCCTCAAGTTATGGATATCCAAAGGTCACTTTCTTTAACACACACATTTAAACACATAAGTTACATGAAAATGAAGAGTCTTCATTTTTATGGTCCTTTAATTCATAAGTTATGAAATGAAAAGTTTTGGATAGTTACAAAACATGCCCTCAAGTTTTGGAATTTGTAAAGTCTCACACAAACTTTAATTCCACATCCTAGAGTTTTAAAAGTTAAAATTCAACACTTATACTATTTATAACATTAATGGTTAATTATTATATATATATATATATATATATATATATATATATATATATATATATATATATATATATATATATATATGTATAAGAATAAGTCGTTTTACCGTTAGTAGGCCTCATTTACGAAGCCGGTCTATAAGGTGGGTATAAGGTCGTTGCCTATAAAATGGCAACTTAATGGGTGTCCACTCTCACCCACCGCTTGCTTGATCGGTGGAGGGTCGTTAGCCGAACGGGTAGGACAATGACTTTAAATTCTCATTAAAAGTATAATGAATATTATAAAGTAACTAAATATTTTTTATTTAATTCCCAATCTTAGTTACTTTAGGAAAAATGTGAATTTGGTGCTAGCGCATGGAATTCACACTTTGTACCTTACCAAGTCGTTGGTGGAGCGTGTGTGGTTAACCGGCACACTAACTTGGACTAGTAAGGATCACGAAGGGTGACTTAATGTTTGTCATAGATCAATGGAGCGTGTGTGGTTAACCGGCACATTGATTAGGTGATAATATTAAGGGTGCCAAGTGAATTAGCATGGTTATTCACACCTTGTTTTGTGATCCTCGGCATCCCAGTCACAAAATTTGAGAGGGCACACTCGAGATTGAAACATGCCATTGAAAAGTTCAATGAATCTCAAAAGATCTAGGAATTTCAAATCCAATTAAAACCTAATAAATTATTTCGTTTTTCATGGTGGAAATTGGTGAATCGTCATTCGCCTACCTTCAAATGTTTTATAGCTTGGATTACGGCATCCCTCTTCCAAATTATAAAATATTGTGTTGGGTCCTAGCCTTAATATTTCATATTGGGTGTTATATTAAGGACTTTGAATCAACTAACTTGATTTTCTCCCATTATAGATGTCTGGTTCAGACAACTATGATCTTCCCAAATCTCTTGAAGATGGTGTCCCTCAACATCATGCTTCACTTCCTCCATCTCCTCAAATTATTCTCCCTCACCCACAAGTTCTTGAAAAGTTTAAAGTCACTCAATCCCTATTGGCAAGCATAGTCTATGTGTACTCACATCTTGGAGATAAAGTCACATATTGACAAGCCGGGAGAGTTGGGTGTCAAAGTCTCGTGAAAGTTGGATGTTCAATCACTTTCTTAGTAACATAGTGAGTCTCTTTGGGACTACTATGAGATAGACTATGACATGACCCTTAATGATGTTATCTATTTGCTTGGTGTTGTGGAATCAGCAATGATTTGGAACACCAGTAAAGCAAATTTGATTAAAAGAACAACTTCCCAAGTCTTAAATGGACATTGACAATGGTAGCATTGGATATCTAGAAAAGGATTTCTCTTCCCAATGGAAAGGGATCGACCATAGTCAATTCGGTTGACCAAATGGTAAAGAGAAAGGCTAAGTCTGAGATAGTCTCATGTACCATTACCAAAGGGTCCATGTATTTTTTTGCCAAAGGAAGGGGCATTGGTTGCGAAGCTGCCCTATTCACCTGAAAGGTCATAAGGTTGATCAAGTCAAGAGGTTTGACTCTACTTCGGGTAAAGTCCACTGTCTAACTCTAGTAAGTTTCTATTTGGAGATTCTTATTACATAATGTGAATGGGTCACATGCTGATGTTTTTAAGAATCAAAGAAAAGATAGGAAGCTTAAAGTAAGTATATGTTGATTCTGATTGCGAAGGTGGGTTTCGATCGCATGGTTCGGTAATCAGAATTTTGAGCTGTTGCTTAAGAGTTATAATATATTGCTTATGAATAGATAACAACAAGGTTTTCATGTAGATTGTAAGGATAAGTTTTTCCGCAAAGTTTTAAAATAATGGAAAAAAAGGGTTTTAATTTTATTTATTTTATATATATATATATATATATATATATATATATATATATATATATATCCTTACAATGGCATTTGTGGAAAATTGTTGCTTATATGTTTCCAGTAACAGCAATATTGGAAAGTGGATTTGATTCCTTCATTTGTGGTAGTGTCTGAATTTACCAAATGAAGAAAGTTTTTCATCACCCAAGTTTCAATTGGATAGAAACTTGGAATCATACAAGTTGTATTGTATGATGAATGAGAATTTTCATCTTTGAAAATTAAGACTAATTCTTTGATCACATGTATATGTGAGTCAATTGAAGGACTAAGGAACTAGGTACACTGGGTGTGCGCTGGTCAAGGTCCACCACAAAGATTGATTTGTCATGATTTACTAAAGATTAGTAAATATGATTATACTTATTAGGTTAAGTATATTTCTGTAACATTGGAAAGGTTACAATGTATGACAAAACAAATGAGAAGAATCAAATTAGGCAGAAAGATAAAAGTTTCTCAAATCTGAAAGGATGGGAGAGTACTTTAGTATCGTATTCCATGATCATCTTAATGATTATGAAACCATATCACAAATTCATACTCTAAGGACATCTTAGTGCATTGTTATGGCTAAGAAGAGAGGTCATGAATTGTTGGATTAGTTAAAATCAAGAAGATGAGTCATACTTCGTTCCAAAACAATTCTTAGAGTCATACTCCAAGATTGTAACTTTGAGTGACATAAAGGAAGATTTATTAACACTAGTCAAATGTAAGAGTAAAATGTTTTCTACTCTTGTACGTTTGAGATTGGTAAGTTGTGATGTCTTGGATGAGACAAATACCAACTAAGACCAATTATGTGAAGTGTTAGTCTTGATAAGAATCCGCACTATCCCTTGAATATTTTTTTTGTCAAGGAATGGTTCTTGACTGGGGAAACTTATATGTCAAGGGGACAGTGGGAGCCTTAAAGATCCTGAAAGAGTTTCAAGATTTAATCAAGAGTAAAACCTGTAATTTAACACTAGCACACGACTTAAGGTGTGCAACCTATCGTGTTGACATAATTCTTATTTTTGTACCTACTTCAAATAAGATGAATTTGCATGTGAGTTATCAGAGTTCAACTTGGAAGCATTGGTGGGCCTTGTGCTACCAAGGTGACAAGAAACTAAGACTGAACAAGTTTAATCCATGTAAGGCTGAATTTGTCACTAACCTTATCTTGTGATTATGGTTTTGACAAATTCACATGGATAGGAACTCATACACTATAAAATCTAAGTGTCATAAGGTTTCTCTCCGATTCATGAGAATGATGGTGAGCAAACGCTTTCACTAAGTAGATTTTACATAGATATCAATTGTGTTATTTGCATTTTCAAAAGTCATTAGTGGAGCGCGTGTGGTTAACCGGCACACTAACATGGACTTATGAGAAATGGAAAATGCCTAAGCAATTGAGACTATGATTATGGTATCCCTTTTCATAGTTCTGAAAATTGTTTAGACACACTTGTGAGCTATCTAGGAAAGGGTGTATGAATCTAAATTTCAGAAGTCCAGCAGATTTCTGGAAATATGTCAGAGCTAGTGGGAGCATAAGTGTTATGCTGATAATCATCATGTTAGTGGGAGCATGATTATTACGTTTAGTTTTGCAAGTTAGCAATGTTAATTATAGAAAACAAAGTATCAATTCGTGAAGTTGCAGGGGTTGAAAAGTTGTTTTGCTATAATTAAGGGAGAGGAAATTATACTTCAATTCAATTCTAAAAGCTTAGATTGAGATTTTAATCATCTTTAGTCAAGAATATATATATATATATATATATATATATATATATATATATATATATATATATATATATATATATATGAATTTTATGTTGGAATGGTTCAACTTGAAGAAATTCTATATATATTGCGTTTTCAAAATTTGATTATGATTACAGCATCCCTCTTCATAGTTAAATTTTGAAAACATGGCAAATAAAAAATATTGTAGCAAAAGACTTGTCTAGTATCATGTCTTTATGTCAAACATCATGAATCGTGTCCCATATGCTTCAGATATAGGATCGATTGCATGTGCTATAATATTCATGTTTTCTAAATTTTCCAAATGCTTAAGGCATTGAGAAGGGAAAAGTCTAGAACTGGATATGACTAAAGTGATTAAGCAATTGTCGAGGACAAATCTGAGGTTCGCCAATGATTGGTTGCTCAGGGAAAGTTGGAAGTATGATGTAAGTTTTCGGAAAGGACCGTATTGACATGTTCTGAAAAGAAGTAACTCTTGTTCGGAAGTGATAGTCAAAATGGGACTATGGAAATGTCTCCATAGGTGGAAGTTATTCAATCTATGTAAGATTAGAAAACCTTAATGCAAGAAGGATGTTCAAAGCAATGTACTTTGAATATGAGACTTGCGTTCCATAGAGGTTGACCTTTTTTGGAATACTCTGTAATGACTGGTGAGAAGGTTTTGGTGACTCTGTGCATAATCATTACAAGAGGAACATTGCATAAAAGTTTAAAATCTAACAGTTTTTTTGGTAAATGATAGGAATTGGGGATTCTCACGTTTACAATAAGAATTTGGGACTGTGAATTATGTTCAATTGATCTACATCACAATGTAAGGATCATAGACAAACATAGTGTGCATACTTGGAGTATGGCATAACTATTGTTTAGAAAACAAAGTGTACATGCTAGGAGCATGGGACGACTGTTGTTTTTATTCAAGTCTTAAGTTGATTGTTTGAAACATTATACAATGAATAATGTGTAATCAATATGGTGATAAATAAAAGGTGGTTCTATTTATATTCAAAAGGGTTCTGAGACCATATTGGATTCGATTATTATTGTGTTTCACTTTGCATGTTTTGACTTCCAAAATAGCTAGGTTATTCTTTACGAATGACTAAGTTATTTAAACACTCTACAGTCGTTCATATGTTGGAAGTAGGTATGAATCAAGACTGTCATGAATCGAGTTTGTAGATGGCTAAATGGGTTTAGTCATAGCAATGGTTGCTACAACATTCATGAGTGCTCATAAGTTATGAGTATTGGAATAAACCCACGCTCACTTGTATCACTTCATGGAATTTATCTCGAGTGATCGTGAGACGGTAATATCATATAAATCTTCAAACCTAGAGATATGAGTTTTTACCTATGAGTTGGTTGTGCATTGATTGTACGTAAACGCATCAGTAACTTGATGTTATAAAACGTGCCTTTGTGTACAATTCAACAAGTAGTAGAACAAGCATATGAGTCGAAGTTTATCTATTCCTTCTAGAAATAGAAGCGATATCTGGGCCCCTCGATGATTTTGTTGTGACCTATGTACCGGCCGGTCAGAACTAAATTGATGTGTTCGATTAAGTTCTTTGTCAAACAAATCTAAAATCGGGAAACAAACTGTTGGACAATAAGTACAACGTTGTTCCATGTATTTGTCCGGCTGATATCATGAGAACAGAGGATTATACGATCACTTATCTAAAATGGCGCTTCATAGTTCAACAGAGTTTTCGAGAGCTACGATTGCTGGTTGGTTCCTGAAGTAACATACGCAAATATAGTTATTAGACTTATCCAAGTGGGAGTCTGTTGGATAAGGTGTCTAATTCCATAACTTATTTGGTATATACTTGACCCGACCCGGCATGGTCCATTTGGGTTGCATTTCATCCAAACTATTTATGGATAATTTTATGAGAGTTATACACATATGTTTATTAATATATTATAAGTTATAATATATTAATATGAAGTCATGTTATTTAATTAGTTTTAGTCTTAAATTAATTATGAATTAATTTAGAGATTAAAAAGAAGACTAATTAAATTGTGGGCTATTGTTTTATATGGTGTGGGCTAATACTCATTAGTTAATGGGTTAGGCTTGTATGGAAGTCCATGGATGATCCATGGAGCTTTTAACCCATGGATCCCTGGAAAAGGAAAGGTCATGGGTTATTAGGGTTTCACCATAATCATGTACACTATATAAGCATGCTTATGTTGCATGAAATAGCTACTAGTGGCACTAGTGTATGTAGATTTGTGTGTGGCCGATTTCTATGTGTGTATACACTCTCTCAAAGTTTTCCAAGAGTTTGTGGTGATTTGTGATTCCATTTGAGGCATTCACACTATTGGTGCTTGGCCCTCAAACTCCTTAGGATTCAAACTCATCGTCAAAAGGTATGTAATCTCATCTAATTCTTTTATGTTTAAAAGTACCCCATGCCATGTTAGATAGGTTATGAACCTTGGAAAATTATTATTTTGCATGTATTTAGACAAACATAGATCCAAGGTTTATTAGGGTTGCATGTACACTTAGGAAGTGTTAGATTGCTCAAAACCCAACAGTATCTTCCCTTCATCTCTATATTATTATTATTGATTGATTATTGCTTATGATTTTATGTTTTATATAGGGTCGTTCTCTGTGAACGGCATTTCTGCTATGGTATTATTCGATTCGGGGGCTACCCGATCATTTGTATCACTTGCGCTTAGCAAGAGATTTAGTAGAGCTCCAGGGGAGCTGGATTGTCCACTAGAGGTTGAGATAGCAGATGACAGGACCGTGAGGGTTGCCAGAGTGCATAGAGGGTGTTCTCTTCAGTTGTTCGACGAGCAGTTTTTGGTGGACTTGGTTCCTATTCCCCTACAAGGGAATAAGGTTATAGTAGGCATGGATTGGTTGAGTCCTAATGGGGCGGTGATTGATTGTGAGCTGCAGCTAGTGAAGGTTCGCACTCCCAGTGGAGGAGAGTTAGTGATTCAGGGCGAGAGGCCACAATGCAGACCAACCTTTTGTTCCGCCGCGAGAGCGAGACGCTATTTTCAGCAGGGTTGCACTGGTTATGTAGCTTATGTCTTAGATGCCCGGGAGAAGGGCAAGACGACAGTTGATGATGTTCCGGTAGTGCGAGACTTTCCGGATGTATTTCCCGGGGATTTACCGGGAATACCTCCTGAGAGGCAGGTTGAGTTTAGGATCGACCTGATTCCTGGTGCGGTTCCGATAGCCAAGGCACCGTACCGTCTAGCTCCCCCTGAGATGCAGGAGTTGTCTACACAGCTGCAGGAGCTGCTAGACAAGGGTTTCATTCGACCGAGCAGTTCTCCTTGGGGAGCACCGATCCTGTTTGTGAGGAAGAAGGATGGGTCGCACCGTATGTGTATAGATTACCGGGAGTTGAATAAGGTAACGGTGAAGAACCGTTACCCACTTCCAAGGATAGATGATTTGTTTGACCAGCTTCAAGGCGCGTCTTGGTTCTCCAAGATCGACTTATGCTCCAGTTATCATCAGATGCGGGTTAGGGATGAGGATGTGCAGAAGACTGCTTTCAGGACCAGGTATGGTCATTATGAGTTTGTGGTGATGCCGTTTGGGCTCACCAATGCTCCAGTCGCGTTCATGGATCTCATGAATCGCGTGTGTAGACCGATGCTGGATCGGTCAGTGATAGTATTCATAGATGATATCTTGGTGTATTCCAAGACGCAGAAGTAGCACAAGGAGCACCTGAGGGAGGTGCTGGAAGTTTTGAGGAGGGAGAGACTTTTCGCAAAGTTCTCCAAGTGCGAGTTCTGGTTGCGCGAGGTGCAGTTCCTTGGTCACCTCATCAACCAGAAGGGTATTTTGGTGGATCCGGCCAAGATAGAGGCCATGATGCAGCGGGAGGTCCCGAAGTCTCCATCCGAGATTCGGAGCTTCCTAGGGTTGGCAGGGTATTACCGGAGGTTCATTCAGGATTTCTCCAAGATAGCAGTGCCGCTCACCCGACTGAATAAGAAGTGAGTGGTATTTTGTTGGGGGCCTGAGCAGCAGGCAGTGTTCGAGACTCTCAGGCAGAGATTGTGCGAGGCTCCGATCCTTACCTTGCCAGAGGGAGTAGAGGACTTTGTAGTCTACTGTGATGCCTCAATCACAGGTATGGGAGCAGTGTTGATGCAGCGAGGCTATGTGATAGCTTACACCTCGAGGCAGTTGAAGCCTCATGAGGCTAACTATCCTGCCCATGATTTAGAGCTAGGGGCGGTTGTGTTTGCCCTCAAAATTTGGAGACATTATCTCTATGGGGTCCGTTGTACTATCTACATGGATCACAAGAGTTTGAGGTACCTTATGGATCAGCCGAGTCTGAACATGAGGCAGAGGAGGTGGTTGGATGTGCTGAAGGATTATGATTGTGAGATCCTTTACCATCTAGGGAAGGCCAACGTGGTGGCCGACGCCCTAAGCCGTAAGGTGTCGGCAGCCCCTATCAGAGATTTGTGTTTGAGGATGACAGTGATTACTCCGTTGTTGGAATGGATCAGGGAGGCTCAGGTTGAGGGCCTCAAGGAGGAGAGGCAAAAGTGTGAGAGGATAGTGGGCCGAGTAGCTTCATTTGATTATGACAGTCGGGGATTGCTGACGCTTCATGGGAGAGTGTGGGTAACGTACTGGGGTGGGGTACGGCAGGTGTTGACGGACGAGGCTCATAAGTCTCGATTTTCTATCCACCCAGGGGCAATGAAGATGTATAGAGATCTTTGACCCGATTATTGGTGGCCCTGCATGAAGCGGGATGTCGCCTGGTATGTTGAGAGGTGTCTGACCTGCAGGAAGGTCAAGGCGGACCACCAGATGCCTCATGGCAAGATGCAACCGTTAGATATTTCCGTGTGGAAATGGGAGGACATCACCATGGATTTTATCCCCAAGCTTCCCAGGACCGCACGAGGGGTAGATTCGATATGGGGAGTAGTGGATCGGTTGACGAAGAGTGCTCATTTTATCCCGATCCAGGAGAGTATATCGGCAGAAAAGTTAGCCGATATCTATGTGCGTGAGATCGTGGCACGTCATGGAGTGCCGGTATCGGTGGTGTCAGACCGAGATGTCCGTTTTACATCCAGATTCTGGAAGCGGTTTCACGACGAGATGGGTACTCGTCTCCATTTCAGCACCACTTTCCACCCTCAGACGGACGGGCAGAGCGAGAGGACGATTTAGACTCTCGAGGACATGCTCAGGGCATGTGTTCTAGACTTCGGTGGCAGTTGGGATACGTATCTTCCGTTAGCGGAATTTTCGTTTAACAACAGTTATCATGCGAGCATTGATCGACCTCCCTTTGAGATGATTTATGGGAGGAAGTGTAGGACCCCGATTTGTTGGGGCGAGGTCGGTCAGCGGGTCGTTGGGAGCACATAGGTGGTGCTCAAGATGACCGAGTTGATTCAGCAGGTCCGTAGTAGACTGCAGACTGCGCAGAGTCGGCAGAAGAGCTACACCGACAGGAGGCATTCAGATTTGGAGTTCCGGGTGGGCGATATGGTCCTTCTGAAGGTCTCACCCTGGAAGGGTGTCATCAGGTTTCGGAAGAGGGGCAAGCTGGGCCCCAAGTTCATTGGTCCTTTCAGGGTTTTGGCCCGAGTGGGTCGGGTTGCTTATCGGCTGGATCTTCCAGTAGAGCTTAGCCAGATCCACAACACTTTCCATGTGTCTTAGTTGAGGAAGTGTTTGGTGGATGAGTCAGCAGTTGTTCCCTTAGAAGATATTCAGGTTGATAGCAGCCTGAATTATATTGAGAGGCCGGTCGCGATTCTGGACCGGAGGACAAGGACCTTTAGGAACAAGGCAATTCAGTTAGTGAAGGTGCAGTGGCAGCAGCGGAAGGGGTCTAAGTGGACGTGGAAGGCCGAGGAAGAAATGAGAGAGCACTACCCGGAGTTATTTGCAGATTCAGCCGTAGCAGACTTCGAGGACGAAGTCTGAGACAAGTGGGGGAGAATTGTAACGCCCCATTTCTGGTATGTTGCTTCCGTAGCATTTATTTAGAAGTTTTCGAGAGGGACTCGGCGAGTCTATGGCCCGACTCGTCGAGTAGGGAAGAGTTTTCGAGCACGTGTTAGTAGGCGACTCAGCGAGTCCATATTCGGGACTCGGCGAGTCTGCCTGCCAGGTAGAAACCCTAAATCCCCGGGTTTGCACCCTATTTAAACCACCTTATGAGCCCCAAACTCGTCCCCTTCACCCTTAGAGCGTCATTTAGCAAACCCTAATCATTCCCTTGAGTATTTGAGCATTCCTTGTGTGAATCTAGAAGTTTTGAAGAGAAGAAGGAGGCTAGATCCAAAGGAGAAGAAGAAGATCCAAGGTCTTGCACCCATTTCAGATTTTATTGAGGTATCAACCGAATTCCTTCTGTTTCTATGATTGATTTCTCTTTAACAAGCATATTTAGCCTCTTTTAGCCATTTCTTAGCTTGTTCTTAGTAGAGAGATCACATTAGATTGATTAGCCTTCGGATCTAGCCATGTTTCAGTTCCAAAATCGTAGATCTATCACCTTTATTGAGCCATTTTGCATGATAGCCCTAGATCTACTCCTCTAAGTGCCTTTTTAGCCTTTATATCCCTTTTCATGCATGTGTACACGTAAAGTTGGAAACTTTACGTGGTAAATCAGCCTTAGAAACTCAGATCTACAAATTATATGCGGTGGTTCTGATCAGAATCGAGTTTTTAGGATTTGCATGCATGTGACTCGGCTAGTCGTTCTTCGGACTCGGCGAGTCAGGTCGCGAATCCCCGATCTTTACCCTTTGAGTGATTCCGAGTGGAGGCCAGTGAGTAGTAGGATGGACTCAGTGAGTCGGAGGGTAGACTCAGTAGTGGTGGGCTCGACGAGTTGTTCATACAACTCGGCGAGTCCAAGACAATCTTCTTAGATCGAAGAACAACTCGTCGAGTTGTTCATATGACTCGACGAGTCGGATGCAGATTGCCTGAGCTTTTGAATCAAGAGGGTACTCGTCGAGTCGATGCCATGCTCGACGAGTAGCCACGAGTAGGGTTGAGAAGTGAGACTAGGGACTCGGCGAGTTGGCGGCCCAACTCGGCGAGTCAGGTCAACTGTAGGTTGACTTTGACCGGGAGAGTTGACTTTGACCAGGGGTAAAAGAGTCATTTTATCCAATGCAGTGATTAACATTTGATTGAGGGTGTTTATGGATTTGTAGCCGGGGACATACCGGAGCTGCAACAGTTAGCTTCCGGAGCCATACGCACAGCAGCCTGTTCACGAGGTGAGTTTCCTTCTAGTAGGAACGGGTCTAAGGCCACAATGTTGGCCCGTTCAGTTAGCAGTAGTTTCCGGACTTCGGTCCAATGCAGTAGTTAGTATGTTTGATGCCTCCGTGGCTCAGACAGGATTTATGTGTTTATGCTAGATGATATGTTATGTTATGCCGTGTTCAGTTAGCCTGGACTTCGGTCCGATGCAGGGGACGGGGTCCCAGTCAGTTTCGGACTTCGGTCCGATGTAGGGGACGGGGTCCCAATCAGTTTTCGGACTTTGATCCGATGCAGGGGACGGGGTCCCAGATAGTTAGTCCGGACTTCGGTCCGATGCAGGGGACGGGGTCCCATTCAGTGGGCAAGGCCCAATATGTGCTTTTTATGTATTGTATGGTATGTGGTAGTTTGGGGGAGCTCACTAAGCTTCGTGCTTACAGTTTCAGTTTTGGTTTCAGGTACTTCCGCAAGCAAAGGGAAGAGCTCGGGATGATGGCATCGCACACACCACAGCTTCAGTTTTTGTCTTGGGAGTTGATTCAGTTTGTTGATATGTTTGGATACAGTTGTGTTACAGTTTTTCTCACAATATTTTATTATGGTTTTTGAAACACGCAACGTATGGTTTATTTATGAGATACTCAGTTTCATGGTTTTGTTATAAAAGTTGAAATTTTTGGGTCGTTTCAAGTTAAACCAGCACCACCTCTCCAATCATTTTCACCATCGTCGCTTTCGTTATACAAATGAGATTTTTTTAAAAGAGTCAGACTTTAACTCACTAACCCAGTCACAAAGTTCACCTTCATCCTCGATTAAGCTCTTAGCAGAGACCTACGTTTTTTCTAACAAAATATGGTTTGTGTAGGAATCAACTCACTTGATTCTTGTAGAATGGAAAAAACCTTAACTGTGCATAAAATAGGAACATAAGAAAAGGGAAGTGGTTGTTTAAACACCAAGTGATATAATCACACTATCATAAGAGATGATTTACTCACCTGCACCTTGTGCACCAACGAACATGGGATAAGAAGCAAAAATAGAGGATAAAAGTTTTTTTTGGAAAATTGCTTAATTACCAAGATTTGTTAGAAACGAGCATACAAAACTTGTTCCCGAATTCATTAATAAAGCTACATATGTTCTCTACTTATACTAAAAGAAGTATTTGACTCATATAAAACTAGAACAAAAACAATTAATTAAAAAAACTTCCCAAATTCCCTTCCTCTTAAAACCGTATGTTTTTTGAATTAACCTAACATCCCGTGTGAAAACCTCGTTTCTGTTTGATACTGATGGGTTTGAATTTATGATGAACCGGGTTACGAGGAAAGAAGATGATTTGAAAAGGTGTGGCGGTGAAAAGAAGTTGTAGGGCATGCAACAGTGGAAATGGAGGGAAGGAGGGAAGAATGAGGAAAATGTTATGGGGCAAGTGAAGTGGGGTCATAAGAAGTACTTATGTGGCAAGAGGTAACCGGTTTACCCCTTCAATTCTTCCAAAATGACCTAATAAACCCGACAAAAACGAGTTCGTTCCCTTACTAGGCCAAAAAATAAGTTAAGTGGCTACATGGGTAAACCCTAGAAACATTATAGGGCCTATATGTCATTTTCGCTAAAACTTTAGTCTGATTGTTTCATGGGATTTTGCATGTTATTATTAGCTTCCATTATATGTATATCCAAATCCTCTAAGAACAACAGAAAAAATAGGTGTTAAACATGCAAAATGTATGTAATTAACAAAGGAATAAAAATATTATTAATTTAACTAACAAAATTATATCACAATCAAGGATTAAAAGATTTTTTTTTCTCAAGTCACAGCACCACATAAAGCATCATTTACTGTTAATGGGACATTATTATCTCCGTTTCATACACAGGCGGCTGACATTATTTATGACTTGTATATTTATGTGTCGAATATACATAATTTGGTCAATTGTTGGAGTGTGTTGGGTTGATGTGTTGCTATTACATTTTTAGTTTAAGTCGCAACTAGTGGCTGATCACACATAGATGCTATATTTTCTTTAACATTTTTCAAACTTTCCTTTAAATAGTGTACCATGTTTAGTAACCTTCATGGAAACAATCCAGTAGATTAGTTTACGAATCAAGATCGAAATATGAAAATCGAAATCATATTGTTTCTAGAAACCGTAGCCAAAAGCAAGTTTTGTACTAGTGATATCCCATTAACTGTCTTATTAGTAAAACGAGAAATTGCTAACAAATGATAATTTACATATCACTTAATCCCAAACTGTGAAATAATACAAAAAAATCAATAAATATTGTACTATTGTAGAGTTGTAGTTGCATTAGACTATCGGTTAATTTTCTTATTTTGTCCACTAAATAAACCATTTTATAGTTTTCACAATACGTTTTTACTTATGTTGACAAGTCATTAGACAATTTAAACATATAAAAAAAAACCAAGTCTAGAAAAAAACCAAATGAAAAAAATATTCAAATGTTTTGAATTAGCTTCATAAATGCAAAAAACAATTTAAGGAATAAACTGTGATTATGAACCCACTACTTGCTTGATTTAACCTTCACACAAATTTTTAATTGATTATATATATATATATATATATATATATATATATATATATATATATATATATATATATATATATATATATATATATATATGATAGTTCAAATAAAAATAGTAAATAGTGTGAGAACATAAAAATACTATTTTTATGTTATTATTCTGCAATGAATTTTGTATCCACAGTTTTAAGTCATTTTTCAGTAATGAATAAATGAATGGTCATATGTTAAAACAAAAAACTATAATTTACTACAAAAATACATATACATAAATTTATAATAGAATAATAACATTCTAATGAATATATGAACAATCAAACGTTAATATTTATATTAGAATTACTTCAACAATTCATATATATACAACATTCATTACAGACTAACCACATAAACATAGTGTTTTTACATTCTCACACTATTTACTGTTTTTATTTGAACTAACTTCTATATATATGTATATATATATATATATATATATATATATATATATATATATATATATATATATATATATATATAAGTTAACCAAGCATCTATATAATAGAAAACAATCCTAGGCTTTGATACCACTGTTGGGTTTTGAGCACTATAACACTCCTATGGTGCACATCAAACCCTAGATGCTTATGATCTAAGTTTTCTATAATTATACATGCAATTTCATTTTCCAAAGCACACACCCTAACTAGCATGCAATAGAAGATGTACAACACAAAATCAAGTTAGATAAATACCTCTTAGTGTAGCTTCTACTTCTTCGCTTTTGAAAACTTTAGCACCTCAAGTGTAATGTCTCTAATGTGTCACAAACACCAAATGCAAGAGAAGGCTTAGGAAAAGAGGCTAGGTAGCACCAAAAATCGGTTATGGTTCTTCTTTAGAATGCATTAGCCGATTTTGGGGTTAAAGGGTTGCTTTTATAGTGTGGCAAAGACTAGGGTTTCATCCATGCAAACCCTAATGACCCTTCATGTTTCTTAGGCTCCATGGGTAAAACCTTCATGGACTATGACATCGGTTTAGCCCATCCCTAATCAACCATGGATCATTGGCCCAAACTATAAGTATCATTGATTAACATAATCAGTCCCCGTAAATTTAATTAGTTTCTTTTTATCACTAAATTAATTCCAAATTAATTCTTGATCAATAATAATTAAATAATATGATTTCTCAATTAATATATTATACTTATAATATATTAATAAATCACAAAGAACCTTTTTCTTAAAAGTCCACGCTATCAAATTGCTCAGGTGAAGGCAACCCAAAAGGACCATACTACTAATTATAGTTATGGGCTTAGACACCTAGTCCAACAAAATTAAGTCTCAACCTTGACAACTCTTTCTTTTAGATCTAGCTAGGTGGAATTTTGTTGTGCTTTTGGTCCCTTTGTGGTGGTTCTTGTGAGTAGAAGTTACTCCAGAACAATTCAGCTTTATATTTGGCCTTTGTTGGGATTATGGAGTCATAAAGTTTGGATCTTGATGAGTATAAACCTTGCATTCATGACTTGGTAGTATTTTGGTGAAGCAAGGGACTTAGGGTTTTAATTTGGGTCCCGTTAAGCCATGCTAAGTCATAAAGTGAGGAACTATATGACTTAAGAAGTCCATTTGAATCAAATCTCGAAGTTTGGACTAAGGCCTTAGGGTATTAGGAAGTTTTAAGACATTTTGGAGTGATTTTGACCTTTGGAATTCTTCTTTGGTGATTGGGCTTCATTAAGCCATGCAAAGTTCAAAAGCCTTCGACTTTATGGATCAAGTCACTTATATTTAGTTATTTTGAGGTTTTGGATGTCTTGGCTTAAGGGATTAAGACATTTTCTAGGTTGTTTGTGGGTAGGGATACCCATTAAGTACACAGGGCGTACTCAGTCAGGAAGGATTTTGTATATTGGGCTTCGTTTTGGGCCATCTTTTGCGCTTAGTTGTCTTGGGTCCTGCTGGGCCATTAGGTTTTAGGTTGATAATTATTTTGAGAAGGCCTACAATGGGTTTGGGCCCAATTTGGAAAGTTGGGCCATGGATTCGGTCTTGGTTGGTTTTTGGTATTTGGGCGTTGTGGATTATATGGCTTGGGCCTAAATCTTGGTCCAAGCTAGGTTAGGGGTAAAATAGTCTTTTTACCCTGAGTATGGATTTATGGATATAGATTGGAACCCAATTGTTTATTGGGTGTTGTTTTGATTTTGACAGTTCGGGGATCTGTCAGCTAGCAGCAATGGATTTTTTGTATGATTTGGCAGTGCGAGGTGAGTTTTCTCACTGGGTTTAGTGGATCTAAGGCACCAAAGCCGACCCTTGATTGGTTATGTTAATATATTTGTTGTCTTAGCGATATTTGTATGTGCTTGTATATGTAAGTTTGTTGGGCGGGGCCCGTTATGCGAGTGTGGGCAGAGCACGGAGCGCATTGGGTGGGGCCCATTATACGAGTGTCGGTAGGGCCCATTATGTGAGTGTCGGCAGGGTCATTGGGTGGGGCCCATTATGTGAGTATGGGTGAGGATCGTATCTCATTTGGGTAGGACACGTTATATGATATGTATGGTATGTGCTATCTTGGGGAACTCACTAAGCTTTGTGCTTACAGTTTTTAGTTTATGTTTCAGGTACTTTGTTTTCAAATATAAGAGTTCGGGATGGTTGGAGGGCACACACCACATGTTTTTTGCATTCTATGATTTACACTGATTCGATGATGTTTTGCTAAATCTTTATTACCATGGTTTTATGGAAATTATATGTATTAACAATTTATTTATTTGATAAACAAAAATTTATGTCATTATTTTAGGACGTTACAAGGCGGGTGGTGGTAGTTGTTGGTTGCAGTGGCGGGTGGTAGTAGTTGTTGGTGGCGACTGGTGATAGTGGATGGTGGTTTTGGTGGGTGATAGGTGATGAGTAGTAGTGACGGGTGGTGGTGATTGGTAGTGGAGGCAGGTTGTCGTGATGGGTGGTAGAGTGATGGATGGTGGTGGGTGGGAGGTAATGCTGGTGAGCGGTGGTTGGTGGTTGGTGGTAGTGAAGGGTGGTGGGTAATGGTGGTGGTGATAGTGGTGGGGGTGGGAGTGGTGGGTGGTAGTCGTGGGTGATGGAGATGGGTGGTGGTAATGGGTTGTAGATTGTGGTGATGGGTGGTTGGTAGTGGGTTGATGGTGGTGGTGGTTGGTGGTGAGTGGTGGGTGGTGTGTGATGAGTGATGGATTGTAGGTGGTGGTGGTGATTGGTGGTTGGTGATGGTGGTGAGTGGTGATGGGTGGTGTTCGTTGGGTGGTGTGTGGTGTTGGTTAGTGAGTTTTTTTATTGTTTTTAACTAATTTGAACATTATTTTTTAATTTTAATAAAAAAAATTGTGTTGTCCGAATTTGTTCTTGATATTCACGAAATAAGAAATGTTATCGATTAAACGCCATATATATATATATATATATATATATATATATATATATATATATATATATATATATATATATATATATATATATATATATATATATATATATATATATATATATATATATATATATATATATATATATATATATATATAGGAGTAGGATCAAATGAGAACACCAAAAAGGTTGAGAACGCGTGAACAGTTCTGGACCCTTCAAATTTCAAAATCTGAGTAAGAAATTAATTTGACATTTGTTTAATTTCCAACTAATTTAAATATTTTTTAAAATTCAAAAAATAGGAAAAGGGTATGAAGGTAATTGTCTTTTTGATTCTTTCCACAAAATTAGCAACTATTATATGGAAATTAAACTTCGTTAACCTTATTAAAATGAAATCAACCAAATTATCACAAACCCTATCACTCTTTCTCTCATACTTTCCGTCTTCATCATTCTCCCATCACCACCATCTTCATTTCAGTAGTTTCGACCAAATCACGACCATAAAATCAGGCCAACATAGAAACAGTCACCATACAGACCGTCGGACTAACACTGGTTCAACACGGGTTCACCAGGACCCTCCTTCAACATCTTCCAACCACCGTCTACCCTTTCAATCCTTTGTTCTTCATTTCTCCTATATTGAAAATAGAATAGGGTTTGAGTATGGAATGGATTCGAAACAGAGAAGTCCTGTCACACCCCAAAACCAAAGGCGGAAACGTTCTGGGGTGGAGGACGTCATGAATATCGTAACCAATGTACATAGTAAGCATACTAAACACAAAAGTTTACATACATAGATTTATTTACATGGTCTGAAAACAAAGGATTACATGCGTTATACATATACATAACATATGAACAAAAGTAAAGACGTGTCTTCTATATACTTCGCCTTCGCCACAAGGATCGATGAGTACCTGTCTAATATGGACCTGAGAATACAAGCATTTTGAAAATCAGCATAAAGCTGGTGAGTTCATAAGCAGCTTGTTTTTTGAAAATGTACAAGTTCCTTTCTGTTTCTGAAAAAGTTACACCCAAGAAAATCCTATATTTTCTTAAAAGTTGGTTATCGAATCCAAAATGTAATGTAAAAATTGTAAAGTTTAGTTATCTGAGTTGTTACACGTTTCTGGTTATGTACAAATATTATCCCAGGAAAATCCCATATTTTCCTAAATGTGTGTGAATTATTCCCGAATCTGAAAGTAATGTACAAGTATCTACCATACTTAAAGTGTGTGTGTGGAGTCTCCTGAAAGTCTGATTACCTTTAACTGTACATTAGTTTTAACACATATATAAAACTAATAAATACGTGCAAAGTGTTCATAATCTTGATTGCGAGTCCTTAACCATACTTCAGACTAGATATGACTCGAACCGAGGTCAGTATCTTTTTATGACTTTTATCACCTTTGAACCTTACGGTTCGGCTGTAGCTAGCAACCAGGTGCGGGATAGTCAGTCCCGTATAGATCTATACACTCAAGTCACGTTCTCCCTTCTGGAGATTCTGGTTACAAGAATAGTCCTCCACTCTGTCGTGCCAAGGGAAGTGTTACAAAGGACGTGTCTCCAATCTTTAAGATTACTCTTTACTATCGTATCTAGGGGAAGTAGTATCTATGACTGACTAAGTTCTAATGATGTCTGTCCTTCACACTCGAACCTAAGGTGTTTTATTAAGGACAATACAAATGTTCTATGATTTCTATCAGTAAATGTGTGAACAATCAATTGTGAAGTATAAAGTATTACACTATATAATAAGAATTGAAATAGGTTTGAAGAGCAATTCTATAAGTTAAACCGTTTGTTAATATGTTTTCAACTCTTAAAAGTGTACGGATTATGAAACCATTTAAATGAAATAATGAATTTAAGTACAAGATATTCTTGTACTTTTTCTTGTATTCCCCCCTGAAAACATTGAAAAACCATTGAAAAAGGGTAGGGGTATGAACTCACCAGACGAGAAAACGTGTTGGTTCAGATGCTAAGCATTGGTTCGGGGCTTCTTAACACGCGAGTTTCCTTTGTAATATGAAATGATATACAAATATATCTAATTAGATTTTAAATCACTAATTAGATATGGTTATATACTCCAAGACGCGAAAACACTTCAAAATAAATGTTTGGAGTGACCCGGGTGACATTTAAGGCCGTGTGGGACTTGGGAAATGAGTTTACTCTTCAAGAGTAAACTCCTTATGGAGTTTTTGTCCCTAAGACCATAACCACATGATTTCACGGCCGTGAACTCATGATTGGGGGTTTTATGGTTCTAAATGGCATGATAACACTTGGGAAAATTAGCTAGGTTTTAATTTAGGGCCTTGGAATGGATTAAACTCACTTAAGGACCATTTATTGGAGTTTACGACAGTAAACATGGAGTTTACGGCCGTAAACTCCCCCATGCTCAATCCTTAATTTATTTGGTATTTCTAGGACAATCACATGCTCAATCCTTAATTTTTATGAGTTTACGGCCCTGGAACTATTTCTTGGGGAGTTATGGCCGTAAACACCCAAATGGAAGGATTTCATCATGTTTAAGGCCCCTAAATTGATTTTGGTTGGTTCTAGAATTTATTCCAAGGCTAGTGGTGTGTTTCAATGGCTTTTAAACACTTGAAAATGAGTTTCCTCCCCATGAATGATGAGTTTATGGCCCAAGCATGTTCTTGGGCAGTAAACTCATGTTTACTCCTCAAAAATGATGATTAGGGTGTTCTAAGTCCGAATTAGTAAGCCATAAAGTCATATCTAAGTCCCAAGATTGATTTGGAGGGGTTTTAAGGCTTGAAAACCCACTTTTTATTTGTTTATGACCCATGCATGGTCCAGGGCCGTAAACTCATGTTTGAGGTCCTAAATCATTGATTAAACTTGGATTTGAAGGCTAATGAGGTTGAACAACAAGTTAGGGAAGTTACCTTGAAGATTTGAAGCCTTAAATTTGAGTTTTGGACCTAGTTCTTTGGTTTGAGGAGAGAGGTTAAAGAGAGAGTAGTGAGAGAGGGCAAAAGCTTCAAATGGAAGCTTAAACATCTTTAAATAGTGTCTGAGATTTGGACACGGTGGAATTCTCCCGATACCGACGTTAGACGTGGCTTTTGGTCACACCCGATCAAGTTGCCGTAACCTGATATGGTTGATTCTAAAATTTTTCCGATTACTAGAATGGGGTGCTAAAATGAGTTCTAAATGCGTTGGGACACTCATTAAGTCATAATAATAATTTCAAATTAATGACTTAATTTAATTACGAAATTGGAAACGAATTGCTAAAAACGGGTCTTACGGACGAATTGGGTTTCGGCGATGGATAACTTCGGGTTGTTACATTATCCCCCCGTTAGAGGGAATTTTGTCCCGAAATTCAAAGATTTGGATACAGATCATGAAG
Organism: Lactuca sativa; assembly: GCF_002870075.4. NCBI lineage: Eukaryota > Viridiplantae > Streptophyta > Magnoliopsida > Asterales > Asteraceae > Lactuca > Lactuca sativa. Next base: position 77,555,719 of record NC_056629.2, on the reverse strand, counting down.
TGAAAAGAGGGATGAGGATGAATCTACTGCTTCGGGTCTTCACGCTCCTAAGTGGAATCGGGTCTCCGCTTGACATTCCAGTGAACCCTCACTACCGGAATACGGCTTTGTTTCGTATGATCAACCTCTCAATCCATGATCTCAGTTGATCCTTCCATGGAGGTTCGGGTTTCCGTTGATTTCGATCTCATCAAAGGGATTCCTAGGGTTTCGTCGAGTCGACACTCCTTATGAACAAAGATGTGGAATACCAGATGGTTGCTGCTGAATTTTGAAGATAGCTCAGAGAGGGTTATGGAATCGATTCCTAATGAGGATCTCGAAGGGTCTAATGTACCACGAGTTAAGTTTTCCGCACTTCTCAAGGCGTATTATGTTTCTGTAGAGTAAGAATTCCAGCAAGAGGGTACATCTTCATATGGCAGAGTAGCTAAGGGTTTGATGATTCTAAAGGAAATTTCTAGGTGGGTCTGCGATATTAGCCGGCGGGACCCAAGAATTTGACGGGTTTTCTATGGGTATCTCCAGTGCTGACTAAATCTCTATCGCGTTAGTTTTTGGAAAGGTCCACGGGTATGACTGCTTTGCTTATCTACATGACTAAGGAAAATGATTTGACCGAAGGGCACCACTACTAACTCGTAGTGATCATATCAAGCCCTGATTGCTGTCTTGGACACCTCATCCTCACTGAGGTTTGGCTACAAGGTAGTTTCAGGGATTAGATCAATGCGAAATTCAATTTGATGTTCGGAAAGAATTCTCGAAAGCTATATAGGGAATACATCAGGATAGTCACAGAATTAGGGGACGTTCTCGAAGTTTTTAACTTTCTTTTTCTCACGGATTACATAGGCTAGGAATGTATGACACTCCTTTTGGGGAAAACTCTTGAGTTTTGATGCACAAACTGATACGTAGGTTGGAACTGAATTTATTGCCGTAGATCATGAGGGTCTGATCAGAGAAAAGATTGAGACGGGTGGATTTTTCAATGCAAGGGTATCAGCACGATTGGGACTCAACCAGTCTAAGCCACAGATAACATCAAAACTATTTATGGAAATGGACATAAGATCAATGGATAAAGGATGGTCATTCAGAGTAAAGGTACAACCTATGGATGTATCGATAAAGTTTTCTTTCCCCGCTGTTATCTGTTTCGATGGTGAATGTTTCAATTACTGGTGGAGGGCTAAGATTAAGATGTCTGGATGAATAGATAACAGATTTTTCCTTTAGCACTAGAATCAAAAAGGATTGCAGGTGTAAGAGTTGTTGAGGAGGAGTATGCCTGAGGCGACGGTGGGATCGATGGCTGTCTCCTCTTGTCCTATTGCTAGAACTCTTCCGGTGTTGCCGGTCATTGCTGCCTTGGGGCAGTTTCACTTAAGATGCCCAACCTCTCCGCAACCATAGCAGGCCTGACCAATGCCCGCTCCGGAAACTTGACTGGTTGATTGAGTTGGTGTCTTACAGTTTTTCTCCGTGTGACCCTTTATGCCACAACTGTTGCAAAACATCTCTATACATGGGCTGGAAGTGAGGTGATGATATTTGCACTTGTCACAACTAGGGAGGGTTCCCGCATACCTACTGGTAGGTTTTCGAGCTTAGGATCCAACAATAGAAACAGTTGCAGGGGTAGTAGCAGCGTGAACTGCCAGAAGTTGTTGCCTCTTCGAAGACTCCTGCGATGTATGACTTTCCTTCTTCTTCCCAATTTTCCTTTTCCCGCCACTCCTCTCTGTCGGCTCAGGAGTGGTAGCTGTTTCCTCAAGGTTATCACTATGGTCGATTAAGATTCGTGCTAGGCATTTGGCGCTGTCATATGTATCCAGCCTCGCAGCTAAGACGTTTCCTTTTGTTGGCTGGGTCAACCCCCAGATGAATCTCTCCATCTTCTTACTCTCCGGGGTAACCATTCCCGGGCAGAGTAGTGCCAAGTCATTGAACCTGGAAGTGTAAGCGGCGACATCAGAACCCTTCTTCTTCAGGTTCCAGAGTTCGTGCTCTAATTTCTGCATTTCACCCCGAGGGTAGTACTTAGCTAGCAGAAGTTCCTTCATGGTTTCCCAACCCATGGCGTTGGCTACAGGTAAAGTTAAGGATTTGACTCGGCTGTTCCACCAAGTCAGGGCTTTATCGATGAAGGTGCAGGCGGCAAACTTCACCTTGTCAGATTCTGAGCAGGCGCAAATTTCAAAGATGGATTTGATCTTCTCGAACCATCGGGTAAGGGAAATGACACCTCCAGTGCCATCAAAGGACGTGGGTTTTGCGTTCATGAAGTCTTTATAGGAACCCCCTTTTCGGTGTCCCTAGTTATCTTCTGGGTTTTAGGGCTGGGGACCACCTCCTGAACTACCGGGGTTTCTTTGTGACATGGCGACTGTCACTACGGTAGTAACAGCTGCCTGAAGCGTTACAAGATCAATTTGAGGAGGAGGTGGTGGCGGAGGGTTGTTGGTCTTTGAGCTGGGTCTCTTTCTTGGAGGCATCTTGATCTAATAAGATCAGGAAAGAGAGGATCATAAGTCCTCTGAATTGAATCAAGAGATATGGGACAGGAGATATCTCATTAAGACAGATATATGGTATTCTATTAAGCGATAAGGAGGAAAGAGTTAACAAAGTAGATTAGTTATCGCTAAGGGAATGATCAAGGAACAATGCTGAAATGAGAATTTATATAACGGGTTTGGCTTGAGAAATACTCCCATAGTATTTCATGATTCACTGCAGCGATCGCTTGTTGTTTGGGTATTGGGTAAGTTTTAGGCATGCCGCATACCACAGTCACTCCCAAGCACATGTTGGCCGTGTCTCGAATGAATAAAGTTGGCCAGGCTGTATTGATCCTAGACCCGACAACATAACTGCCCAGGTTTAACCGCAGCGTATAGCACCCATTTACTTATGTTTTGTTCTACTTGTAGTTACGAATTTCGACGGTTAGGTATACTTATATACTTTCTGAAAATACTTATATTTTAAAGTATACTTTTAGTTCAGAGCACTTAGGCCCCTTAATGTTTATAGTCTTATACCATGTAAGGTTTGGTATACTAGTTCAATATAATCAAGGGCTCTGATACCAATCTGTCACACCCCGAAACCAAAGGCGGAAACGTTCCGGGGTGGAGGACGTCATGATAATCGCAACCAATGTACATAGTAAGCATACTAAACACAAAAGTTTACATACATAGATTTATTTACATGGTCTGAAAACAAAGGATTACATGTGTTATACATATACATAACATATGAATAGAAGTAAAGACGTGTCTTCTACATACTTCGCCTTCGCCACAAGGATCGCTGAGTACCCGTCTAATATGGACCTGAGAATACAAGCAGTTTGAAACTCAGCATAAAGCTGGTGAGTTCATAAGCGGTTTGTTTTCTGAAAATGTACGAGTTGCTTTCTGTTTCTGAAAAAGTTACACCCAAGAAAATCCTATATTTTCTTAAAAGTTGGTTATCGAATCCAAAATGTAATGTAAAAGATGTACACTGAAAAACATGTTTACCCTTATGAATTGTAAAGTTTAGTTATCTGAGTTGTTACACGTTTCTGGTTATGTACAAATGTTATCCCAGGATAATCCCATATTTTCCTAAATGTGTGTGAATTATTACCGAATCTGAAAGTAATGTACAAGTATCTACCATACTTAAAGTGTCTGTGTGGAGTCTCCTGAAAGTCTGATTACCTTTAACTGTACATTAGTTTTAACACATATATAAAACTAATAAATACGTGCAAAGTGTTCATAATCTTGATTGCGAGTCCTTAACCATACTTCAGACTAGATATGACTCGAACCGAGGTCAGTATCTTTTTATGACTTTTATCACCCTTGAACCTTGCAGTTCGGCTGTAGCTAGCAGCCAGGTGAGGGATAGTCAGTCCCGTATAGATCTATACACTCAAGTCACGTTCTCCCTTCTAGAGATTTTGGTTACAAGGATAGTCCTCCACTCTGTCGTGCCAAGGAGTGTTACAAAGGACGTGTCTCCAATCTTTAAGATTACTCTTTACTATCGTATCTAGGGGAAGTAGTATCTATGACTGACTAAGTTCTAATGATGCCTGTCCTTCAAACTCGAACCTAAGGTGTTTTATTAAGGACAATACAAATGTTCTATGATTTCTATCAGTAAAAGTGTGAACAATCAATTGTGAAGTATAAAGTATAACACTATATAATAAGAATTGAAATAGGTTTGAAGAACAATTCTATAAGTTAAACCGTTTGTTAATATGTTTTCAACTCTTAAAAGTGTATGGATTATGAAACCATTTAAATGAAATAATGAATTTAAGTACAAGATATTCTTGTACTTTTGCTTGTATTCCCCCCTGAAAACATTGAAAAACCATTGAAAAAGGGTAGGGTATGAATTCACCAGACGAGAAAACGTGTTGGTTCGGATGCTAAGCGTTGGTTTGGGGCTTGTTAACACGCGAGTTTCCTATGTAATTTGAAATGATATACAAATATATCTAATTAGATTTTAAATCACTAATTAGATATGGTTATATACTCCAAGACGCGAAAACACTTCAAAATAAGTGTTTGGAGTGACCCGGGTGACATTTAAGGACGTGTGGGACTTGGGAAATGAGTTTACTCTTCAAGAGTAAACTCCTTATGGAGTTTTCGGCCCTAAGACCATAACCACATGATTTCACGGTCGTGAACTCATGATTAGGGGATTTATGGTGCTAAATGGCATGATAACACTTGGGAAAATTAGCTAGGTTTTAATCTAGGGCCTTGGAATGGATTAAACTCACTTAAGGACCATTTATTGGAGTTTACGGCTGTAAACATGGAGTTTACGGCCGTAAACTCCCCCATGCTCAATCCTTAATTTATTTGGTGATGCTAGGACAATCACATGTGATTCCAATAATTTTTACAAGCCTTAGAATGAGTTTAGGGCACCATTTAACATGTTTTTATGAGTTTACGGCCCTGGAACACCCAAATGTAAGGATTTCATCATTTTTAAGGCCCCTAAATTGATTTTGGTTGGTTCTAGAATTTATTCCAAGGCTAATGGTGTGTTTAAATGGCTTTTAAACACTTGAAAATGAGTTTACTCCCCATGAATGATGAGTTTATGGCCCAAGCATGTTCTTGGGCAGTAAACTCATGTTTACTCCTCAAAAATGATGATTAGGGTGTTCTAAGTCCGAATAGGTAAGCCATAAAGTCATATCTAAGTCCCAAGATTGATTTGGAGGGGTTTTAAGGCTTGAAAACCCACTTTTTATGTGTTTACGGCCCATGCATGCTCCAGGTCCGTAAACTCATGTTTGAGGTCCTAAATCATTGATTAAACTTGGATTTGAAGGCTAATAAGGTTGAACAACTAGTTAGGGAAGTTACCTTGAAGATTTGAAGCCTTAAATTTGAGTTTTGGACCTAGTTCTTTGGTTTGAGGAGAGAGGTTAGAGAGAGAGAGAGAGTAGTGAGAGAGGGAAAAAGCTTCAAATGGAAGCTTAAACATCTTTAAATAGTGTCTAAGATTTAGACACGGTGGAATTCTACCCGATACCAACGTTAGACGTGGCTTTTGGTCACACCCGATCAAGTTGCCGTAACCTGATATGGTTGATTCTAAAAATTTTCCAATTACTAGAATGGGGTGCTAAAATGAGTTCTAAATGCGTTGGGACACTCATTAAGTCATAATAATAATAATTAATGACTTCATTTAATTACGTAATTGGAAACGAATTGCTAAAAACGGGTCTTACGGACGAATTGGGTTTCGTCGATGGATAACTTCGGGTTGTTACAAATCCACCACCAAAACCCCGATCCGCAAATCATAGATAGCTGCTGTGGCGGCTGACACGAAGTAGTCTTCACCTCCGGTTGCATCAGGGTTTCATCATGTTGTTTATGGATGGATTGTCGTTGACTAATGGCGGTGCTAATATGATGGGGGAGTCGATGCCTAGGGCTCAATGGGACTCGGGGCTATTCGCGTGTCTCAGTCGTAACGATGAGTTCTGTAGCAGCGATCTTGAAGTCTGTGAGTTCCTCTTTCCCTTTCTTATCATTTCTTTGAAAACGAATCGATTTCTTCTCTTGATCTAGATTAGGCATTCCTAATTATTTAGAATTTGGGTTTCTATTATTCAATCATCTGCTTTTCGAAATAGCTTGAAACAATTGTATGAATCTAACTATGCATCAAAGAACATGAAACCTATATCATTTTTGAGCATATGCTTTTTAGTGTTGGTTGAGACACTCTGGTCTTCAATTTTCATTTAATTTTTTTGAATCATTGTTTTAATATATGTGAATCTAGTTTTATTCATTTATTAATGTGACTATGTAAATCTATCAAGTAGCCACGACAATGCAGGCGAGGGGGAAAGCCAAGGGGTTGTGCCTCTTTTGATTTCACCGGAAACACCAAGTGGTTATTCTTGGTAGGGAACGAAGAAGAAGAAAGGGAAAGAAGGAGCATAAATTAGTTCATCAATTTCAACAGCAAAAAGTGGGTTCAATGGAGGTTTTATGGGTCTAGATTTACTCGAAATTCAACAACTAACGATGACTAGAAAGGTAACTTTTTTATAGTTGTTCTTGGTCTTTGATTTCACCAGCAAATTAAGCATCAAAAGGGTACTTTTGGTGTGGTAATACTTGGCAAAAAGGAATGAGAAAAGAGATGAATTGAGGGCTGAAACGAAAGGGCAACAACTATTTTCTTCTATTCATTTGTGAATATTAATATATTTATGTGTAAATTTATGTTTGAATGACTGTATTTATTTATGAATAACCGGGTATTCATGAGTGATCAATAAGTGTATTTATTTATGATTAGGGGTATTCATTTTATGAAGAAATGATAATTTGTACATTTTTTACTTTGTATTTATTTATGAATAGCAGTGTATTTATTTGTGAATATCAGTGTATTTATGTGTGAATGACTATATAAATTATACATAATTGTTTCTTTATCATTTTTGCAGATACAATAAATAAACATGCATATAGTGGGAGGTGGGAGATTTACCAAATGAAACATCGACACGAATACTCTTTCGGAAGAAGCGCAAATGTGTTTTATTCATTTTTTATTGTAATTGTAGTACTAGTTTCCGTGTAAAAAAATGTATATTGTAACTTATTCATTTACTATTATAATTATATTCTTATATGAATAGAGATGTGTTTTATTTATTTATATGAGTACGATTTTAGTTGATTTGATAATCTTTTTTTCATGTTTTATTCATTTATGATTTTATAAGTGTATTCATAGATACGACAGAGTTAATTCATTTATAATTTAAAATTTTATTCATTTTAAAATGAAATGTATAAAACATTATTTATGAAGATATTTTTTTAAAAAAATAAACGAGGTAAACCGATAAAGTATTCATTCTCTTGATATTTGATTGCTAAAAATGAAAAATGAAATGAAAAAAAAAAACGTTTTTTTTAGATAAACATTAAATCATGATTTTATTAATTATTGGTTCATTAAAAGAATAAGATCTAAAAAATGAGATGTTTTAGGTAATTGTCATCATAATCACTAAAATTTAGGAAATCCTAATTTCATTAGATTGTACAATTCCATTTATACCCTCAAAAAATGATTGGTTTATAACTGTCACTACAAGAAATATATCCTTTAGCGGCGACACTATTAGCGGCGACAAGGGGCTTTACCGGCGACTCAACCTAGAGTCGCCGGTAAAGCCCCGTGTCGCCGCTAATAGTGTCGCCGCTAAAGGGTTGTCACCCGAATCCGCACTTTCCCCCTCTATTGCATCTGAACCGTTCGATGAGATATACAATCCAACGGGTGGGGTGCCTTATCCGGTCTAACCTAATACCGGCGACAGAGATGTCGCCGCTAAAACTCCAAAAAAGTCTCCGCTAATAGTCTGCTAAAAATGACGCGGTACCCTTCCCTCCAGTTTGTCGCCGCTATTACTGATTGTCGCCGGTATTGCCCCTAGCGTCGCCGCTATTGGTCATCACAGATAAAAAAAAAAAAAAAAACGCACGCAGATAACCTCCCTTCTTCATATTCCTTTCTGTTTGCTTCCAATTTCCTTCACCGGTATCGCCGATTTCTTCTTCAGTCTGCTTCTTTCAAGCAAATTTCTCCCCTCATTGTTCCAAGCAAGTGTCTCTAGGTGTGGTTAAAGCTTTGGGATCAATTTCTACCTCCATTGTTGAAGAAAGGTAAGTTTTATTTTGATGATTTCATTTTTATGTTGTATGAATTTCGATTTGTAGCTTTATGTAGTGATTGAATGATAATAAATTGCTCATATTCTTTGTTTTTGGTGGTGTTGTTTTGGATTAGAAGCATTGTTCCAAGCAAGTGGTTAAAGCTTTGGGATCAATTTCTAGGTACCTCCATTTCTTGAAGAAAGGTATGTTTTTTTTGATGATTTCATTTTTATTTTGTATGAATTTCGATTTGTAGCTTTATGTAGTGATTGAATGATAATAAATTGTTCATATTCTTGTTTTTGGTGGTATTGTTTTGGATTAGAAGCAAGTTATTCAATTTTTTGTTTGTGGTTATTTAATTGCAATTAGTTGTATAGCTTCAAGTTGTATTTATATGTGAAAATTGGATTGTATATTTTGTATTTGTTTGAATATATGTGAATTTGGTATATATATTCCAATGTATGTGTGTTTGATGTATATGTGGTATATTAGTAGAAATTATATGTATTTGTTATAAGTAGAATGTTATTGTGTGTATGTGAATGTATGTATGTTTGTTGTAAATGTGATATATGATTGTGAAACTTTTGTATTTGGTATAAATAGGATGTTATTATGTATATATGTGAAATTATGTGTATTTGGTTTAAATAGGATGTTATTTTGTGTGTATTTGTATTTGGTGTATATGTGGTATATGTATGTAAAAGTATGTGAATTTCACATTCTTATGTATTATGTAAAAGTATGTGGTTTTCTTATAAGTAGGATGCTATAATTGAAAAAAAAAAATAAAAATACATTATTTTTATAAATTGAAAAAAAAAACACAAAAAAAAAACTATAAAATTGTTTAAAAACTTATATACAAAAACTAGAAAGCTTCTAGTTTTTACCCAAGCTAACTCCAAATTAATTAACCAATAAGTTATATAGTTAACTTATAATAGGAAAAAAAAACACAAAAAAAATTATAAAATTCTTTAAAAACTTATATACATTTTAATCTCGACGGTAAAAAAAAACAACACAACAACATAATACGTATGTAAAAGTATGTGGTTTTCTTATAAGTAGGATGCTATAATTGAAAAAATAAATAAAAATACATTATTTTTATAAAGTGAAAAAAAAACACAAAAAAAAACTATAAAATTGTTTAAAAACTTATATACAAAAACTAGAAAGCTTCTAGTTTTTACCCAAGCTAACTCCAAATTAATTAACCAATAAGTTATATAGTTAACTTATAATTGGAAAAAAAAACACAAAAAAAATTATAAAATTCTTTAAAAACTTATATACATTTTAATCTCGACGGTAAAAAAAACAACACAACAACATAATACGTATGTAAAAGTATGTGGTTTTCTTATAAGTAGGATGCTATAATTGAAAAAATAAATAAAAATACATTATTTTTATAAATTGAAAAAAAAAACACAAAAACAAACTATAAAATTGTTTAAAAACTTATATACAAAAACTAGAAAGCTTCTAGCTTTTACCCAAGCTAACTCCAAATTAATTAACCAATAAGTTATATAGTTAACTTATAATTGGAAAAAAAACACAAAAAAAATTATAAAATTCTTTAAAAACTTATATACATTTTAATCTCGACGGTAAAAAAAACAACACAACAACATAATACGTATGTAAAAGTATGTGGTTTTCTTATAAGTAGGATGCTATAAATGAAAAAAAAATAAAAATACATTATTTTTATAAATTGAAAAAAAAAAACACAAAAAAAAACTATAAAATTGTTTAAAAAGTTATATACAAAAACTAGAAAGCTTCTAGTTTTTACCCAAGCTAACTTACAAGTAATTTTAATTAAAATTAATTAAAAAAATGCATAAATAAAAATTTTTAATTTATTTTTTTCATTTCTTTATTACTTAATTTTTGTATTATTTTAGATGTAAAAAAATGTGGATTGAAAAAAAACAATGCTAATTCTGTATACTAAACTCTAAACCCAAAATTATGTTTCAGCAACATCATGTCTATTGATAAAAGCTGGACTACTAATCCACATCGAAACCATCCCGAGTTCCAAACAGGACTCAAAGCTTTTATTGAGAAGTCGAAGTCGCACCTTGATAGTAATGGTAAAATCAGATGTGCGTGTGAAAAATGTGATAACCGTTACTTCAAGTACCCGACTGTAGTTGAACGTAATATATTTATAAATGGTTTCAGTAAGGCGTACAAAATTTGGATCTATCATGGTGAATCTTTTATTCCTCCCGTCGTCTTGCCAAGTAACGAAATGGCCGATTTAATCGACGATGTGATGTGGGAGTCGAGAGAAAATGATACCAACCTCGATGAAGGAACCTCGAATACAAGGGGTAGTTGGAAAATCTTCTGGTCTCCCGCCGATTCTACAGCCTTCGCAACCATTAGAGGCATTGGCCGCAAACCTTCTGGTCTCCCGCCGATTCTACAGCCTTCGCAACCATCACAACCACCATCACAACCATCACAGGTAAAATAGCAATCTACTTTAGCATCGTAAAATGCATGTTGATTTGGTAGTTTTGGTTTTGTGGTGGTTATTTGCTAAAAAGTTTGGTAATTTGGTTTTTGTCCCAAGTGCAAAATATAGCAATGTACTTTGGTTTTCTATCTTACTTTAAAAATAACAATGTATTTTGATAGTTTTTGTTTATGTTTGACGATCTAACTTATAAGTTTATATATATTGTTATTAATTATGTAGTTGGAAAATCTTCGTGCAATGCTCGCCGACCCGGCATGTAGGGATGAGCTTTATTCGTTTTTTCAATCCCAAAATAATCAAGGAAACGATGGGAACGGCGATGAGGGTATGTAAGAATGGGTTTTATTTGCATATGTTGTCTCGTTTTGCTACTTAGTAGATTGTAAAAATTTTGTTGTTTTGCTACTCGGATAGTATGACTTTTGATATTTAATTGTATTTTGGATGTTTGTTTGTAATAGGATGTTTGTTTGACACTATTATGTTTGATATTTAATAGGATGTTTGTTTTGTAATTAGCGTCGACACTATTGGTTTTGATATTTAATCGAATATTGTTATTACCGGCGACACTTTTACCTGCGATATTATCACCGGCAACGAAAATCATTATTTAAAAAAAAAATTGAAAACAAATTACCGGCGACAGAGCTCATTACCGGCGACACTTTTGCCGGCGACACTTTTACCGGCGACAAATGTCATTCCCGGCGACAACATTATTAGCGGCGACACTACTCATTAGCGGCGACATACTAATAGCGGCGACTATTATCATTAGCGGCGACAAACTGATCAATAGCGACGAGGCAGTAGCGACGACTCATTACCGGCGACGCGTCGCCGCTATTATCAGTACCGGCGACTTTTGTCGCCGGTAATGGCCTTTTTCCTTGTAGTGTGTTCTTACGTTCTCAACCTTTTAGGTGTTTTTATTTGATCTCTCCCTATATATATATATATATATATATATATATATATATATATATATATATATATATATATATATATATATATATATATATATATATATATATATATATATATATAAAAGATCAAATAGTAATAAAAAAGATTAAATACTTAAGAACCATTATTTTTAGCTTATAATTATTTGTAATTTATACGTTTTTGTCGATTATTTGTTGAAACTAATGAATGTATGATTGTAATTAAATACAAATATTAGCTCGTTTTAATAAACATAAAAGACGAGTTGCATGGTAGTAAATAATTGAAATCAAAACCCAGTTTCTTAAACACATAACGTTGGATTCAAAATCACGTCTAAATCTAATCGCTCTTTACAATGAACAAGCTCATCGATCTTTTCACTGACACTTTTTCTAGCCATTATCAAGTTCACAATTGTCGACGGTCGGCACCACCATCGACAACATGCTCACTATTGTTTCCTCTGGCGACTTCTGTCACCTCCGTCTCCCTTCTCCTATATCGCTACCCTACCGCCAATGAAAATACATATCTGATAAAATCTGATTAAAAAATTTTTGAACCACCACATTCGTCATGTTCGTTACCTCTAAACCTCAGCCATCGCCGTCGACGTCGTCCAGTTACCGCCTCCAGATCCAGCATCACTGTCGCACCTCACTAGATCATTGAACACCGGACCGACGATATATCACCATGTCAGACCGTTGTTACCTCCACTGCTACTACATTTCACCATTGTCTCCGGTGAGTTGAAAACTTTGGTTAATAGATGATGCGATGTTATAACTTTAAAATGAAGATGAAGGTCGGATATATGTAGAGAGCGAGAAGCAAATACAAATCTACAGTCGTTGATATCGATCTCGATTGATGTTGGAGTAATGAAGCTACATCTGGTGGTGTTTTATGATTGATTAATGAAGTTCCAAAAAGATCTTATCCGATGATGTTATTGAGATGCTCGAACAATTGCAAGGTCTATATTTCGTGTCTAATGTTACCGTTCTTAATATTGCTTAATATCATTCTTTTCATTTTCTTGGATGGAGATCTTAACAGTTGGCAAGTTGCTAGCTATCATATAGTCATTTTAGTCATTTTACATTTTAGGTTCGTAATTACTAGCAGGGGTGTAGTATTTATGGGGCCAGAGGGGCAGTGGTCCCAGTGGCGGATTTAGGGGGTTCCGGGGTGCCACCGGCAACCCCTAAATTTTCCGGCCGCAGTGGAAAAATTTTCGAAATTTTTAAAATTTTTGTATTTTTTCTACTATCGTGCAACTCCTAATCTTTCCGTGCAACCCCTACTATTAAATCCTGCGTCCGCCCCTCTGGTTTTTGGGCTAGAAGTAGGAATTATAGTTTAAAAAAATTTTGTTATAGGCCTGCTATCTTCAATCTCAATAGTCCGAATTCTCCAAGCTAAGCGATGTCAAGATATCAAAATCGGTTCATCTCTATTTGCCCGATTCGCCATTCCCTGTGTCGCTATCTGCCTATTTCGCCTACTGTCTCAGTGTCGCTGTGATGCTGTCTCGCCAAGTCGCCTGGTCTCACTCTCGCCATCGCCAAGTGCCCAAGTCGCCATTCACCAAAATCAGGTATGGAATCCTGTCATCCGGAGACCCAAATCTCCTTCTTTCTTTTCTGATTGTTGAATGTTGATGTTGCACAGGTACTGCTGTTTGTTGTTGCATGTTTCTGCGTTACTGAGTTTCTCTAATTCTCTCGTTCTCTTTCTTCTGATTCTCTCGTTCCAATCTCTAAAATTTTTTAACTTGGCTATCATTTGTCAATTAGAGTTTAGCTCTTCTAATCTTCTTTCGGTTCTGATTTAATGTAAGCTTTAGGACACCAAACAGGAATAGAAAGAAAAATTGATTTGGTTACGCTTCAAACAAAATTGAAAACAAAGATTGATTTGGTTATTGTTAAGACATTAAAACTGGTCGGGCTGAGTTATAATTTTTTTCTAGGTGTTTTTGGTATTTATTTGTTCGTAAACAATTTGTTTTTTTTATTAAGAATGTCAATTTCATTTTATAATATTTTTGGCCCCCATGTTAATTGTTCAATTTCCGCCACTTATTACTATCTTCCATATACGTCCTTTTGTATTCATTGATTCTAACATATTTATTTAAATATTAGATGAAATAATTATCTAGTAATCGGCCAATCATAATTGTTGTTAGGTTTTTTCATAAACTATTAACATATTTTTATTCTAAACAAATCAAATAGCTTTAAAATATTAATAATCGAAAGAAATATTAATCGACTCACCTTTTAAATACTAGAAAAACCATAATTATCAAGAAACCAATCGTGAGCGTCGGAAGTCATCATGATCAATGACTAAGGAAACAGATGTACAATTGTAAAATTAGATGCACACATCGGATTATACCAAAAGATTCACCTCCTTACCAAAAAATTCATCTTTTTTCGTCCTCTTTCCATCGAAAAAAAACGAATATACCATTATTCACGATTTTTCTTCGATTTTTCTTCCACTTTCCATAGAGATCAATGTTGAAATATAATAAATGAACTTTTTTTTCCGAAAAAAACTCACTTCATTTTGTTAGTTTTTTCAATATTTAAGTTTATTTAAAAAAAACTAATGATAAAAATATTAATTTTTGTACTCTATTAATAAACATCAACACCACTTAAAAAAAACTCGATAAGTGTAGAATCACACTGTGAATCTAAACTATAAATATTTTAACTTTTAACATTCACAATGTGAAAAAGCGCGATCAATTCAGATTCACATTGTGAATATAACTTACTATTATTCACACTGTGAATCTAAGCAGGTTCATAATGGGAATCTGAACAGGTTCACAATGCGAATCTGAATAGGTTCGCAATGCGAATTTGAACAGGTTGACAATATGAATCTCAACTGAAATATCGATTTTTTTTTAACATCAATATGAATCAATGTTTAAAAAGTACCAAAAAGTATGATTTTGATATATTTATTAATTTTTTTCTACAAAAAATAGACCTTAAATTTTCAACAAAAAAAATGAAATGAGTTTTTTTCGAAAAAAAAGTTTGTTTTTTATATATTAAAATGAATCTCTATGGAAAGAGGACAAAAAATCGTAAACAACAGTATATTTGAGTTTTTGTTCGATAAAAAACATGGCTTAAAAAAATTTTAAACATAAAAAAAGAAGTGGGTTTTGTTATAATCCGGTGCATTTACGTTTCTTGTAAAAGTCTACAAACCTTTCTTTTGCCGTTGATCGCCTTAAATTTCGTCGGTTTGGATTGGTTCATTGGTTCCTTAATTAATAATGGTTCTCTATTGAATTTATATATATATATATATATATATATATATATATATATATATATATATATATATATATATATATATATATATATATATATATATATGTGTGTGTGTGTGTGTTTGTGTGTGTCTGTGTGTGTGTGTGTGGGTTAAATGAACTTTCAATGTGAGACTGATTTTGTGAAATTTAATGATAAAATATAATATAGTATTAAAATTTGTTACACAAGGTGTTTAATAGAATGTATTAGTGTATTAGTACATGTCTTTAATTTGTAATTTAGTGTCTAAACCGATGATTAAATAGTGAAAGAGTGTCTAAACTATTGTATTAAACTATGAATGGGTGATTAAACGGTTGTATTAAATGGTGAATGATTATTTTAAACTTTGTATTAAATTATGCTTTTATTGTTTTAAATTGTGAATTTCATATATTAAACTAGGAATTAACTATATTAACCCATGAATTGTGAATTGTATTATGTGAATTTACCATATTATGTTGTGAATGTTATATGAATTTTTTTTTTCTAAAATATGAGATGAAAGAAACATTATACATTTATACACATATATGACTTTATCTAATTTTGAAGAAAGTATGTAAAATTTAAATTTTAAATATTTGTGTAAATACATATTGAAAGAAGCACTAGCTTATACATGCATGCTGTGATTTTTTTTTGTTTGAATTGACTATATTAAAATGTGAATTTTGTGTTTTAAACTATGAATTTATTATATTAAGCTGTGAATTTGACGTATTACAGTGCGAATTGACTGTATTAAAAGTTTTTAATTGATAATATGGCTTTGAATATATATATATATATATATATATATATATATATATATATATATATATATATATATATATATATATATATATATATATATATATATATGTATTAAATTGTAAATTTATTGTATTAAGTTGTGAATTTCTTGCATTAGGTTGTGATTTTTGTGTTCAAAACTGTAAATTGATTACACTAAGCTATGATTTTTTTTTTTTTAATTTCAACTGCGAATTTACTATATTAAGTTGTGAAGTTTATGTATTAAATTGTGGTTTTTGTGTTTTAAACTGTGAATTGACTGAATTTAGTTGTGAATTTTCTATCTAAACTTTTCATTGATTATATTAAGTTGTATATTTTTAATGAAGTTTTTGTTAAAATATGAATGATTTAAGTATGAATGTTTGTGTTATTTTTCTTTTGAATGTATTTATTGTTTGTGTTGTATAACTATTTTGCAATAAACGTTGAATTCGTGAATTAACTAGTTTATTAAATTGTGAAAATAATATTTAATTTGTTAATGAAAGGTTTTATATATAGATCTGGTTTGGAAGTAATGATGGTTGTGACGGTAACACATGTGGTTGGCGGTGATGAGTGGTAGTAGTTGGTGATGGTAGTGGTAAAGTTTGGGTTTGACTTCTTTCAATATGTGAATTAGTGTATAATGAATTTTATTATGCCATGTTATGAATTTAACATATTAAACTAAAAATGGATTGTAAACGAATGTATGCATGAAAATATTAAATTCTATATTAGTGAATTAATATGTTTATTAAACTGTGAATATGGTACATTAAATTGTGAATAGTTCTTATACATGATATATATATATATATATATATATATATATATATATATATATATATATATATATATATATATATATATATATATATATATATTACATGTACGATTTAGAAAAAAAGAGAATTAAAATTGTCAAGTCAAAAATTCATTTTTTTATAATATTTTTTAATATTTAGCTGAAAAAAATGGTACTTATTTAAAAGTATTAGCAAAGAATTGAGAAGTACAATATGTGAATAGCAGCAGATATACCATTGAATTTAGTATTAGTCCAACGGTAGCAGATATACCATTGAATTTAGTATTAGTCCAACGGTGGTCCGGTGGCTGTCAAGCAACCAATGGAAACTAGTTGTAAAATAAGGAATGTAAAAGTTTGTTTAATATAATATTGATATTTGATTTACCCAAAATTCCCTTAATGAAAGCATTTTAAAAAAATGGTTCTTAAGGTTCTTAACTTTTTGGGGTTCTCATTTGAACCACTTCTTATATATATATATATATATATATATATATATATATATATATATATATATATATATATATATATATATATATATATATATATATATATAGTGTGGAGATCAGTTGAGAACTCATAGTTTCCCGAGAACCTGAGAAATGAATATGGAGCATTAGATCAAAATTAACTCATTAAAGCCATGGTCGTAATCTTACTGATCTAATTTAATATTTATTTTTTTGTGTTATTGGACAAAATTAACATAATAAATCAAATTTCGGATTTTAATTTTTTTTAAATGGAGTTTTTTTAATTTTTTTTTTCAGAAAACATGAATTTTTTAAAAAAAAATGAAAAAATGTAATTTTTTAAATTATTACAAAATTTTTCAAAAATAAAAAACTTCGATTTTTTTTTTTAAAAACTACTTTTTAAAAAAATTAAGAAAAAACTGCAATGTTTTTAGAAAAAAAAACACTGTAATTTTTTTATAAAAAAACTGCATTTTTTTTCAAAAAAAAAAAACTGTAATTTATTCAAAAAAAAAAAAAAACTCCAAATTTTTTTAAAAAAAACTGCAATTTATTCAAAAAAATGCAGTTTTTTATAAAAACAAGACAAAATTGCAAGAATGGTCCCTGTGGTATATCCAAAATTGCTAGTTTGGGCCAAACATGTTTTGACTAGCGTTCTTGGTCCAAAGGTTTTCATTTTGTTGCAAGTTTGGTCCAATTTGTTTAAAGAGTATTTAAAATGACAAATTTGCCCTTTGGTACTTTCTTTTTCTATTTTTTATTTATTTAAATGTTTTTCTGATTAAAAAAGAAAAATACAAAAGACTCTCTCTCTCTCTCTCTCTCCCTTTCTTTCTTTCTTTCTTTCTTTCTTCTCTCTCTCTCTCTCTCTCTCTCTCTCTCTCTCTCTCTCTCTCTGTCTCTCTCTCTCAGACTAATTTTCACATAGAAAAAATACCACCACAACCACCACCGGCCAGAGTTATAAACGTCACCATGACCACCGATCTGTACCACCACCGCCTTTAGTCACACCGTCGATCTAGGTTACATCTCGCGACCACCGCCAAAGAATCAGAAAGGCGTCGTCATCTTCCTCAACAAACACATTTCACGTCACCTTCTCAGGCGACCATCTTCTTCAGCAAACCCATCTTCCTCAATAAACCCCTCGATTCCCACGACGATCTGATGGTGTTGCAGATCTATAAAGAGGGAGGCCACGAGGCGACGATAATTTCAAGATGAATAGAGCATAAGGACGGCGATACTGAGGAAGATGGCCACACCATTGTTCGACAAAAGTGAGCTTACCGGATCTGAAGTTCGACGAATAGATGAAACGTCGGAGATGGGGAGAAACGAAGGTGGCGGCCATCCCCCTCAATTTCCAGTCGCAAAACGCCCCATATGAAAACCCTAGCCGCCGCCATCACAAACCCTAAGCTGTTATAAAGTCGTTTGGGAGGGAGGACGACAGATCGTTAGCGTTGCCGGAGAAGGACCAAGATAAAGTGGTGGCGCTAGGGTTTGCTATAACAGGCAGCTCCGACGATTGATTTTCTGCTCCAACGAAGGTCTCTGACAGTGGGTTTTCATCACCAACGAAGGTTTCGTCTTTTCTGGTGGTGTTGGCGACGTTCATCTTTTCTGGTGGTGACGGTGGCGTTCATCTTTTCTGGCAATGGTGTTCATGCTTTCCGGTGAGGGTAAGGGTTGGGGGAAGGAGTGAGGGTGGTGGCATTCTCTTAAATGGAGAGAGAGAGAGAGAGAGAGAGAGAGATTCATTTATTTATGTTTTTTTAGTTAGAAAATATTTAAATAACAAAAAGAAAAGCAAAAAACAAATAGAAAGGGGCAAATCCGTCATTTTAAGATTTTTAAAGTTGTTTTGGACCAAAACCGCAACAAAATGAAAACTTTTGGACCGTTGGTGCTAGTCCAAACCCGTTTGGCCCAAAGTGTCAATTTTGGACATACCACAGGGACCATTCTTGAAAAACAACTGTATTTTTTTCTTAAAAAAACTGCATTTTTTTTTCAAAAAATAACTATAGTTTTTTCTTATACTATAATATCCGTAAGTAAATCATAAAAGATCTTACTTCTATTAATCAATCTATAAACATAATTGTACAATTATTAGTTTCGATACAAAACAATATATAAAAAATAAAAAAAGCTTCATAGATTCACAATGTTATCATTTCTTCATATCAAGATTTCCATATTTTCTTTAATTTAACACCTTTTGCATCTTCAAAATTTTCAACAAATTCTTTCAAATCTACATGAAAAAAAAAATGATTAGTGCAAGAACACTTATAAAAATGCATCTATATATATATCATGTAAGATTCACATTCGATTATATAATATAATATTCACATGTGATTGTATTTTTTAAAATTCAAATGTGAAATTCATAAGAAAATAAAAACGAAGAACACTCACAAAAAATTACATGTGATTCATAAGTGAATTACATGTGATTTATATATGAATCATATGTGATTTATATGTGAATCACATTTAATTCATATTTGATTCACTTGTGAATTACATGTGATTCATATGTGAATTACATGTGATTTATATGTGAATCACATGTAATTCATATTTCATATGTGATTCTCTTGTGAATTAAATGTGATTCATATGTGAATTACATATTATTTATACGTTAATCACATGTGATTTATATGTAAATCACAGGTAATTCATATGTGATTCACTTGTGAATTACATGTGATTTATATGTGAGTCACATGTGATTTATATGTGAATCACATGTAATTCATATGTGATTCGCTTGTGAATTACATGTTATTCATATGCGAATTACATGTGATGTATATGTGAATAACATGTGATTTATATGTGAATCACATATAATTCATATGTGATTATATATGAATTACATATAATTCATATGTGAATTACATGTGATTTTTATCAATCAAATATGTAATGTAACTAACTGTCTAGGTTACTATAAAGGAATTACATGTGATTCAAGAACAATAATTAATTCTTTTTTTAAGAAATGAATTTTTTTTAGTCAAATTCAAAATTACCTGCGTTTTGGCTTTGAATCATAAATAGCTAATAGTTAAAGACGTAAAGATACTTTAGACATACATATTTGGTCTGTAATTTGCAATCACAAAATAAATAAAGTGTAGCTAGTTGTACCTGTGCCTTCTGGGATGGTGTAATCCAACATCATATAGTTGTCTGTGATAGTATTTCTAACTATGTGAATGTTTTCCGATAATAATTGAGTGCAATTTCAAGAGCCCATCCATCAATCACAAAAGCCACATCCTGCAACAAAATACATACATACCTTCTAATTAAATTTAAATTAAACAAACAAAACAAGTAATTGCATCAATAATAAATGTAAGTCGTTTGTTAACTTAGGTTTTTCTTTTGTTATCTTCATTGTAAGAAATTTTTTTTCCATCTTTCTATAAACTTCATCTTCTGTTTTTCCATTAACTAATAGAAGTTGGCCTTTGGGTTCTGTATATAATTGAAACATAATGAAATTTGAAAACTACAAACAAATCATAAATTCTAAAATTTAATCAAACATGGAAAACTATCATTCCTACTCAAGATACGGGTAAGCTCAATAAATAACAACATAATTTTGTTCATTTGTTTACTTTATAATTGAAAAACAAATTGAAATGGTAAAATCCTAAGAAAATATCATGGATTATTAGAAGTGAACAAAGGAATGCAAAGTTGTATACTTGTATTAAGCCAATCTACCTTAAAATTAAAGCAACGGAACTAAATCTGGTTTAGGACTTTCATCGAGCAACTTCTGTGCACTTTAGAAAACCTGGCACTTTGAATACAAATTGACTATATTTTCACCAGAAAGGTCCATGTTAAAGAGAACAACAATATTCACAAGGAAACGCATGAAGGAAAAGAGCACTAGAGTTTTATATTTTCACGAAAATGTTCTTCTTAATAAGAAAACTTCTAAACTCTAAGTAACTTCAGTATCACATAGTATATTGAATCTGATAACTAAATCAGAATACAAACAAGCATATAGATTGTCAACTTAATTTTAGTAATGTAGAAAAGCAAAAGTGACATCTGATCTAAAAAACCGAAGAACTGCAGAAAAATAAAAACCTATGTTTAGGCAACTTCTAGTGGATGAAAATTGAGACCGATATCGAGAGTTAGGGATAGTCTGATAAGTTAAGGTCAAGTGCTCCAGCCGTAAGTATAGCGATCGAGACCATATGCACCTTTCCTATTGTTTGCACTTTGAATTCTTGATCGATAAAGGATCTTCTTCTCCGTTATGGTCTTCAATCCACAGAGGAGGCCGAGATGAAGTCGGCGATTATGGTGTACTCCGGGGAACAAATTGATGGAGGATAAAACGATTCAAAATTAAATCATCTTCATTGCAATTTTTTCTATGAAGAACATGAGATCAAGGAGTGTGGTGACCGATGACGGATGATGGAGGAGGTAGTTGTCTTTATCGTCACTAAAGAACGTGAGAGGGAGAGAGATTTGATGACGAACATAGAGAAATAGTATAAGGAAAGGGTTTGACAGGATCAGGTGTAAGTTTTCTATCCCTAAAATGCCCTTTAACAAATTGAAATAAGATACCCCCGTGTTTTTTATTTCCAAGTTTTTACAAAAATATCACAAATCATCTTGACCCTCTGCTATTTTGATCTAACGGTCCTTGTTTGGTTCTCGGGTTCTCGAGAAAGTATAGGTTCTCAAATGATCATTCCGCTATATATATATATATATACATATATATATATATATATATATATATATATATATATGTATATATATATGTATGTATATATATATGTATGTATATATATATATATATATATATATATATATATATATATATATAACACTCGTGTTTCTAGCCTAGACATTTATATTAAGGTGATAGTCTAGGTTAACCTTTGTAACTTATTTTTAAGAAATGAAAAGGAATTATGTGAATATTATGTGTTTTATGCTTAATTACTAGGAGTTAATTAATTCAGAATAAAAATGAGCGTCAAAAATAAATATTAGATAAAGCCAATATCTATTAAGAAAGTTGTAGTGGTCGTGACAAGGATTAGAGATATATAAAAAATACCAAAATCCAAGTTATAACGAAGAAGTTATGACCTGTCGAAGTTTCGCGACAAAACCGGCACGATGCCGAGTGTCGTAAAAAGTGAGTTTTTGATAAACTACTTTTTAGCCTTAGTGATCTAAACAAAAGTCGTAGTGCTCGTTAAACCGAGAGTATGTATAAAAAGAACACCCAAATTTGACTTCGTATGAGGAAGTTATGATTTTTTGAAGTTTTAGCTTAGCAGTAGACAGCTAAAAACTCGAATTTTAGATCGAGTGATTTTTAGGCGACACAACCTAAACGAGAATTGAAGGTCTTGTCATTAGTAGCACAATGATAAAAAGTCTGAGGAAAAAGGACGTCAGATGAAGAAGTTATGAATTTTTAACGGATTTCCTGTCCCGGTCTGTTAAAAATAATAATATAAAAATTAAATTCAAAATTAGCCAATGAAGTCTAAACAAAAGTTGTAGAACGTAATTTTACCTACGCGTGCATATAAAGAACATAAAACATGGAGCTCGTATGCGAAAGTTATGGATTTTAGAAATTTTGGTGCGAAAAACGAGAAAAAAAATCCCAAAACCGAGAAATCTCGCATACGTGGACTTCGGCCACGTCACCCTCGCTCAAAACGCACCACGTATCCGAAATCTACCGAGTCACCGAAGCCAGCTGGCGAGACGTGTCGCCTGCCCTCGCATCCGAAGTCCGGTCCAATGGGTGTCCGATGCGTGCCCTTTATCACATGTTTGAGCCTCGTAGGGAGTGCCATGTCCGAAGCCTCGGACTAGACCTTGGTCCAATCAGAGGCCGACACCGAGCCCCTCGCATGCACAACCCACGTGTGAGCCACTTGCGCGCCTTCGCATCTGCTGCCGCGTGGCTTCCTCTCAGCCCTCCGATTAACAGCCTCACAGCCTATAAATAGGATGGTGCGAGACCTCCCGGGAAATATTTGAAAACTTGTCATTTTTAGCCCCTAATCCCATATTTCTTTCATCTTAACATCCCCCAAAGCTTCGGTATCGATTATAAGCCCCGAAATACGCCACGAAGTGCCCGAGAAGCCCGAAAAATTTTTCTTTTCGATTTTGAAGCCCGACCTTCATAGAGCTCGGTTTCTCAATAAAACTCCCGGTTTTATTAGAAATGATCATTTTAAGCAACAAATTATTGCCCGATTATCATCAAATCAAGTGAGTGTGTAGTCACTTTCATCTTACACCTAGATATGAAGTATTTTCTATAAAATACGTGCTATGTGTAATTATATTAAGCGTTTATTTGAGGTGATTGTTGAATAGATGTTTTATACAAGTTTTAAACTGTATATGTATTTTATCTACAAAATATGTTGGGTAGAACATGGGTAGTAGAGATGGTCGATGTGTGATAAAATGGTGAGAGGCCTCGATGTTGATTTTGTTGTTATTGTTGTTGTTGTTGTTGTTGTAGTCATCTAGCGGAGTATAGATGACGAACACGGACCTTTCTAGACAGTTAAGTGGAACACTAGCAGGTTCGCAACTTGTAGGTGTTGATGAACTAAATGTTCCTTGGTGTACTCCATCCCCCTCATGGTTGCCTTTAGGACATGTATGGCTAAGGAGACCGCTTAGCAGTAGTGTTCATCCCGATGATATTCCTTAGGCTAGGTCCCTTGTGATAGGTGTTTAGGGACATAAAGTGAGGACAACGGGAATGGGTAATCAGGGTTATTGTTGATTGGTGAACTTAATAAGTGTATTATTATTGTGGGTTGAAAACCCTATATGCTCACCAGGCTTCTAAGCCTGACCCACTCAGTTTTTATGATTACAGGTAGTGGACCCCAAGCATAGTCGGAGGACGATGAGAGATTTTTGATTATAGGCCAGTAGTTGTAAATAATTGTTGAAAGGCTTATAAGGTCTTGTTTATGCTTTTGATCTGTATCAGAACATGACATCCCGAGGTTTTGATATGAAATGAAATTATATATTTCTTAAGGAAAGATTTTGATAAACTTTTATCATGTTTTGTTTTGGGGACCAATTCCGCAACATCTTTTAAAAAGATTTCTCTGATTCTATTTTAAAAAGCATAAATTAAATCGGTCTATTCTGGCCGACAAATTAGGGGATGTCACAATATTCACTTTTGTTCAATTGAGAAAATAAAAAATGTTGAGAATGGGGGAATCATCCTCAGCCACTCATTTATTTTTACCGCAAATGTCTCTGTCGTGCCAGCGGAAATGGGAAATGAATACACATGTGTTTTCCAACAAAACATGTTTCCATGTTTTTACAAAAATGTTTCCATGTTTTTACAAAAATGTTATAGTACCGATGTAAAACCGCTTGTATTCTCAGGTATCTGCTTGCCTTGCCTTTTTTGTTTTTATGGCCATATCATATGAGGTGTTAAATTAATGAAAAACATATTTTAGGACTTATTTTTCTTTATGTAATCATTATATCCAATCTGTTGTTATTGCTAGTGGGCTTTTTGCATGCTAAAACGAGCTTTTCCAATTCCTAAATTCATCCAGCATTGTATGTTAATTGTGTCTGTTATCTTGTATTTCCATGCTAACATGAGCATTTTGATCCTTGCATTTCTTCACGTTTCTTTCACTGATCATTCCTTGAGTGTTATCCCTAAATATTACTATCAAATCAAATAAGTCATCAAAGTCCCTCACATGTGTAATTTCAGATTATTCACAACTTTTAGACACACATATGTCTTTCCTCCAAGACCTCATCCTTTAGCAAATGGAACCAAAGTTGGAAATAATATCAACTCGACATGAAAAATAAAAACAAAAAAAGCCTTTCAAGAGATTAAGCCTTATAAAACAACATTAAAGAATAAAATTAACCCACATATGTGATGACAACAAGTTGTTAAAACTAGGTTAATTCTCAATAATAATGATAGTTCAATAGTAATTAACAAATTATAATATGGGTTTATTTTCTAATTTTCTAACTTGATTACTTACTTTTTGTAGTTTATGGGAAACATACTTTACTACTATTGGAGAGCCCATACAATTGTGGTGACTGAAGATGGTATCATGTGGAAACAGAAGCATAACAATAAGAAGTAGAAACAAGAAGGTGTTCCTTAATAGCAATGTAGTATTAGGTTATATAGTTAGGGAAAACCAATTAATAACAATATACAATTGGATCCCCTTAACACCAATGTATTACAATTTTTTGAAATGATGTTATGGATGAAATTGACTATTTTGGTATATATTTGTTTCCATATTTTTGTATTATGCATAAATGAGTATTGTAAAGACGCGTTGTAAATGTATATCATAAATGGTTGTTGAAGTTTATGACACGCAAATGCCTGTCATCTTCATTTATGATAGAGGCTTTAATGATGCACAATGTGTGTTCTAAATGTGCGTTGTAACGTTACGACACACAAATGTGTGTTGTCTTTCTTTATGACAGGGGCTTCCTTGATACGCATTGCGCGTCATAAACACGCGTCGTAAATGCACCTCGTCTATAGACAATGCGCAAAAGAGTGTCGTCTCTCGTTATGACAGGGCCTTCCTTGACACACATTTGCGCGTCATCTGAGCGTTTTATGACGCGCATTGCGCGTCGTAAAAGGTTGTTTTATAGTAGTGAAAACATTAATTAAATAAAGGGGACTAGAACTGTCAATTGTGTGATAGTTGAATATTGGGCTAATGGACTCCGTAGAGGATGGAGTGGACGAATTCTATGGGGAAACCCATTAGAAATCATCCAAGGCCTCTAAGGAGGGAGTCTATGGGCTGCTTAGGGCCTAAGCAGTCAAATTAGGGTTTCCTTGTTAGATAACCCTAATAGCCTCACATATTTAAGGAACCCTAGGGCACCAAAAACGTGTCTAACTGATTCCTTAGGGTTTCAACACGTTTTTTGGGTGCCTCCTCTCTTCTTATTCTTCATCCTCTTGCTCTTGGTGTTTGTGAGCCATTAAAGGAGTGACACTTGTGACTCTATGCTTTCTAAAGCCATTACAAAAAGGATTTGAGATTGTTATTGGTACATAACAATCAAGGTAAGATTTCAACCCCATTCTTATGTTATTATTGATTATCACATGATAGATCTAGGGTTTAAAGTCTTGGTTGAATTGCATGTACAATAGAGAAACCTAGATCCAAGCATTAGGGTTTGCATGAGCACATAGGATGTTCTTATGGCCAAAACCCATCTATGGTATCATAGACTTGATTGGTTTCTATTGTTTATTTCTTCAAGCTTTAAAATTGATTTTTATGCTTTCTGCCTGTTGAACTCGACGAGTTCCATGAGGAACTCGACGAGTTGGATGAACTCGACGAGTTTAGCCGTCAGACAGGCGGATTTTCGGGATTTCTGCCTATTTTGACTTAGGATAATTGCCATAATTGTTTCAAATTAATAAAATATGTTTTTTATTGATTCCTTATGATTATCCTTTACAAAAAGAAAGATTTTTGTCATCTAATTAGATAATTGTTACCTTATTTGATAAATGTTAAATTATTTGGTCAATTATCTTGCATGAAATTGGATTAGGTTAAAACTAGATAATCACCAATTAATTGTTTAATTGCCTTATTTGTGTTTGATCTCGATAGTTTTGAAAAGTTTCAAAACTTGCCCTCAAGTTTTGGAATTTAAATTTTTGATTAAAAGGTTTGATTTTGAAATATTTAAATTCTAAAACATAATGATTTGAAATGTTTCAAAACTTGCCCTCAAGTTTTGGAATTTAAATTTTAATTAAAAAGTTTAATTTTTAAAATGTTAAATTCTAAAACCCTAAGTTTTGAAAAAGTTCAAATTGCACCCTGATGGTTTTATTAAATTAATTAAGTGTATAATTAAAAGAGAGTTAATAAATCCATAGTGATATGGTTTACATTTAATTAAATTAAAAGTATAATTTATTAAATTAGACCACCTAGTATTTTAAAAGTGTAAAATACACCCTTATACTATATATAACATTGAAAGTCTAATGTTATATATGTATAACTTAAACTGCTAGTCTTACCGTTGGAAGGCCTCATTCACGAATCCGGTCTATAAGGGAGTATAAGGTTATGGCCTATAAAATGGTCTTTTAATGGGTGTCCACTCTCACCCACCGCTTCCTTGATTGGTGGAGGGTCGTTAGTCGAACGGGTAGGATAAGGCAAACCATTTCCATTAAAGGTATAATGAAGTATGAAGTAACTAAATGTTTTATACAAAATTCCCAATCTTAGTTACTTTAGGCAAAAGTGATTTGATGCAATTCCATGAAATTACACTTTGTACCCTTGCGAAGACATTAGTGGAGCATGTGTGGTTAACCGGCACACTAAATGGCTCTAAGAAAAGGTAGCAAAGGGCGACTCAATGTTTGTCATAGTTCAGTAAAGCGTGTGTGGTTAACCAGCACATCGAATAGGTGATTGTAACATTGGGGGCACCATGTAAGTTTGCATGGTTATTCACACCCGGTTTTGTGATCCTCGGTATCCCAGTCACAAATCAAGGGGCATATGGAGATTTAAACATGCTGTTGAAAAGTTCAATGAATCTCAAAGGATCTAGGAGTTTTCAATACATTTAAAACCTAATCTCTTTTTCGTTTTTCATGGTGAAAAATTAGTGAATAGTCATTCACTTACCTTCAAATATTCTGCAATTTGGGTTTCGACATCCCTCTCCCAAGTTGTGGAATATTGTGTTGGGTCCTAGCCTTAATATCTCATTTGGGTGATTTATTAAGGAATCAATGAATCAACTAACTTGAATATTCTCCTGTTTTGAAGATATCAACGTATGACAACTATGGTCTTCCCAAATCTCGTGGAACAAGCTTTCCACATGAAGACGATATTCCACGATTCGATCGAGGAACACGAGATCATGATTCACTCCCTCCACCTCCTCCTATTGTTCTCCCTAACCCACAAGTTCAAA
This sequence comes from Lactuca sativa, assembly GCF_002870075.4. Taxonomy (NCBI): domain Eukaryota; kingdom Viridiplantae; phylum Streptophyta; class Magnoliopsida; order Asterales; family Asteraceae; genus Lactuca; species Lactuca sativa. The sequence goes on along the minus strand of NC_056629.2, from coordinate 77,527,493 downwards.
GGATTGAAAAGTTCAAACTCACTCAATCCCTTTTGGCAAGTAAACATGAATAAGGAAAGTCAGTGTGTGCACACGTCCTAGAGATGAAGTCACACATTGATAGGTTAAGAATGTTGGGATCCGTTGTCTGTGAGGAGCTGGCTGTTGACTGGGTTCTTCAGTCGCTTCCTGACTCATATAGTGAGTTCGAAAGAGAGTACTATATGATAGACCACGACGTGACCCTCATCGATCTCACGTATTTGCTTATTGCTGCTGAATCAATAATGATTTGGCACACTGGAAAAGCAAAGTTGATTGGTGAATCTGCCTTCCAGACCTCTATGGACATAGGCAATGGCAACAAAAGGCATGCCATGGTCGAAAAGTTTGATCATAAGAAAAGGGCAAAGTCTGAAGTAGTTCTGTGTGTTGTTCCAAAAGAGTCAATTTGCTTTTATTGCTAAGAGAAGGGGCATTGGAGACGAAGCTGCCCTGCTTATCTGAGAGATCTAAGAGATGGGAGAGTCAAGATGTATGGCTCTACTTCAGGTAAAATCCACTATCTAACTCCATTAAGTTCCTATTCATTGATTCTTAATACATAATGTGATAAGATTGCATTTGAATGTTTTGTAGGATCAGAGAAAAGAGAGGAAGCTTGTGTTGGATTAATGTCTAAGTCCATAACTATAATTGGTAAGACTTGACTCGACCCGGCAAGGTCCATTTGGGTTGCATGGCATCATGCATTTGGATAGACTATAATGAGAGAAATAACACTTAAGGTTTGTTAATATATTATAAGTTATAATATATTAATAAGATTATTTAATTAGTATTGATCAAGAATTAATCTAGAATTAATTAAGTGATCAAAAGAAGACTAATTAAATATATGGATTGATTGTGTAAATCATCCATGCTTGTATAGTGGGCTAATGCTCCATGGATTATCAAGTTGGGCTAAAACCTATAAGATGCTCCATGGATGCTCCATGGTGTATTTGAACCCATGGATCCAAGGAAAATGGAAAGTCATGACAATTAGGGTTTACACTAATCGTAACACTATATAAAGATCATACTCTTGGAAAAATTGTCCACTAAGTGAGGAAGAGAAGGGCTAGCCGATTTTAGAAGTGTTCAAGTTTCTCTCAAGTTATTCCAAGTGTATTTGGTGTTGTGTGAACCATTTGAGGTGTCACACTTGGGGCACTAGGCACTCAAGCTTTATGAGGACATTCTACATCAAAGAGGTATGTATTCTATCTTGTTATATTCATTGTTTTGTATGCTAGATTAGTATAATACCTTTGATGTTCATATTTTCATGTAAAATAGAGAAAACATAGATCCAAGGTATTTAGGGTTGCATGTACACTTAGGAGTGTTAGAATGCTCAAAACCCAACAACTTGATGGAAGAGCAAGATGAATCTGATCACGAAGAAAAGGATCACGATCGCATGGATTAGAAGATCAGATTTTAAGCTTAGAAAGTTATGATAGAGTTGTTAGGAATATTTGAATACATAGTTTTTCAGTTGATTTTGCATTGTAAGGACATGTTTTCCTCTGCTTTTATGAATAAAATAAAATTTTGATTTCTCTTATTTATACATATATCCTAGCAATAAAATCGTTGTGAAAAATTGATGTTTGTGTATTTCTATAAATGGGTGTGATTCTTACTTATGGTAGTGTCAAAATTTTCTAAGTAGGGAAGGATTCCCATCATTCAAGTTTCAATTGGACAGAAACTTGGAATCATATGATTTGAATCATGTGATGTATGGAAATCTTGGTACTTAGGAAATTAAGACTAATTCCTTGATCACACAAGTATGTGAGTCAAGTAAAGGACTAAAGGAATAGAACACAATGTTGTGCACTAGTCAAGTCCACCACAAATAACAATAAGACTATTCGTCATGATTTACTAAAAGTCTAGTAAATATGGTTATGCTTAAAAGATTAAGTGGAATTCCGAATCATTAAAAAGTTTCAACGAATGGCAGAACGAATAAGAAGAATCAATTAGGCAGAAAGATAAAAGTTTCTCTAATCTAAGAAGAAGGGAGAGTACTTTTGTATCGGATTTTACGATCGTCTTAATGATTAATAACCATATCATAATTGATCCTCTAAGGACATCTTAGTGCACTAGTATGGCTAAGAAGAGGAATCAGAAATTGTTTAAATGGTTAAATCAAAAAGGATGAGTCATACTTCGTTCCAAAATCAAGTCTTAGAATTGTATTCCAAGATTGTGAATTGAGTGAAACACACTTATCAAACATGAAGTAGAAAATTGTTTTTCTTACTCTTGCACGTTTGAAATTGGTAAGTTGTGATGTCTTGGAGAAGACAAAGACCAACTAAGACCAAATGTTTGAAATGTTTTTTCTTGATATACACACACACTAACTCTTGGATATTTGTTTATTAAGAAATGTTTCTTGATAAGAGAATCTAATATGTCAAGAGGTCAGTGGGAGTCTAAAGATCTTGAAAAGATTCAAGAACTAATGAAGAGTAAACCTATTAAAAACTAGCACACGACTTAAGGTTTGTAACCTATCATGTTGACAAAATTCCATTTCTGTGCCAATCCTGTTGAGTGATTATGCATATGAGTTCTATGAGTTCTCAATAGAATGCATAAGGCAAGCACCTTATTCAATGAAAGTGCATTGATTGGAATATGTGAGCTGCTAGATAACTTGGAAGCAATGGTGGGACCCTTGATGGCAAGAAATTAAGAATGAACAAGTTCTGTCCATAAGAGTTTGAATTTGCCACAAACATTATCTTTCGATTATGGTAATGGCAAATTCACATGGATAGAAACACATACACCATAAAATCTAAGTGTCATAAGGTTTCTCTCCTTCATGAAAACGATTGTGAGGAAACGTTTTCACTAAGAGAGATTTTAAGGAGATAGCAACTATGTAAATTGCATTCTCAAATTCGATTATGATTACGGCATCCCTTTTCATAGTTTGAATTGTGAGATTTGGCAATTAGTCTGAACATTTAGGACTTAGTATGATAAGTTCTAAATTAGTTTAGACACACATATGAGATGTCTACAGAAAGGTGTGTGATTTAGAGAAGCTTAGATAAAGGCTTATCGAAGTATATCGTATTTGAAACAATGCACATTGGAAGTTAATAAGTATTGATTCCTAGAAGTTTAGCTGGTTCCTAAATACGTGTCAAAGCTAGTGGGAGCATAAGGGTTATGCTGGAATGAATATAATCATCATATTAGTGGGAGCATGATTATTATTTAAGTATTTCAAGTTGGCAATATTAATTATAGAAAAACAAAAGTTTCACTTTGCGAGGTTGTGGGGGTTGAAGAGATGTTTTTGCTATAATTAAGGGAGAGAATGTTATACTTCATTTTCAATCTAAAAGCTTAGATCGAGAAATTTAATTGTATTTAGTCAAGTGTATATTTATTATTTGCATTCTCAAAATACGATTATGATTACGGCATCCCTCTTCTAGTTCGAATTTTTGAGAACTCGACAAATAGAAATATTATGACGATATTATAGTAAGAAACTGGTACAATATCATGTTTTTATTATGAATTGCATCCCATACACTTCGGGTATAGGATCAATTACATATGCAATAATATTCGACCGTTCTTAAATTTTCCAAAGGTCTGGGGCATTTAGAGGGAAAAAAGAAATAGAACCAGTTTTGACTAAAATAATTAAACAACTGCCAAGGACAATCTAAGGTTCGCCAAGGATTGGTCACTTGTGGACAGTTGAAAGTATAGTCATGGATGGACCATATTGACATTATTATGAATAGATAAGATTCTATTTAGAATGAGTTTTCATAAGGAAAATATGGAAATATTTCCATATTAGGAGTTGGATATCGAGAATTAATGTCTAGATTAGAAACTTTTATGCAAGAAGGATGTTTTTTAACGAACTTTGAATATGAGACTTCATGACTATGGAATTGTCTTGTAACAATCTACAATAGAGCATTTTGTAATTTCGTTAGCTGAGTCCTGGTGACTTTTGTGCCGTGACATTACGAAATGACCGTTGCATAAAATGTTAGAATCTAACATATTCTAGTAGTGGCGAGAATTTTGTATTCTTACACTAATGGATTAGGAATTGTGAAATGAGTGTGATTGAAAATGTTATTCAACTATACTATTTCACAAATTAACGACCATAGGTAAAGATAGTGTGCATGCTAAGAGCATGGGACAATTGTTGTTATAATTCAAGTAAGAAGTTGATTACCCGAAACAACAAATAATGAGTAATCAATATGGTGATTAAATAAAATGTTTTATTTATACCCAGTGTTTCGGGCCATATGGGACTAGGATTATTCTTCTGTTTCACTTTGCATGTTTTGACTTCCTGAATAATTAAATTATTTCAGAATAATCAAATCATTCGAACGGTCCATAGTCGTTTATATGTTGGAAGTAGGTATGATTGAAGACTATCGTGAATTGGTGTGTGGATTGTCTAAAATGTATTAGACATAAGCAAATGTTTGTTGCAACGTTCATGAGTGCTTATGAATGTGATTTGAGCATTAGATTAAAGCCACACTCACTTGGATCACTTCATGGATTTTATCACGAGTGATTGGTGAGACGATAACTTCTTATATTCTTGAAACCTAGATCTGTGAGTTTATCTTGCGATTCGGTTACACATTGATAATATGTAAACGCATCAGTAACTTGGTGTTATAAAACATATTGTTGTGTGTGATTGGGTGAGTGAGTGCAAGCAAGTATTGAATCAAAGTTTATATGTTCCTTTTATCCAAAGTGGGATGAAAGCGATATTTATGGGCCCATCGATGATTTAGTGATGAAACCTAAGCGCTTGGCCAAGCCGAGACTAAGTTGATGTGTTCACTTGTAGTTTGTTGTCAGTCGTCAAAAATCGGAAATCGGGAAACATCACATAAACAGAGAGAATGATTTAAATCCATTTCTCAGTCTATCCGATATTTAAATTGGAGGAATATATGATCCCTTATCTAAAGGACGCGTTGTTGGATAAGGTGCCTAAGTCCATAACTTATTTGGTATATACTTGACCCGACCCGGCATGGTCCATTTGGGTTGCACTTCACCCGAACTAGTTATGGATAATTTTATGAGAGTTATACACATATGTTTATTAATATATTATAATTTATAATATATTAATATGAAGTCATGTTATTTAATTAGTCCTAGTCTTAAATTAATTATGAATTAATTTAGAGACTAAAAGGAAGACTAATTTGATTGTGGGCTATTGGTTTTATATGGTGTGGGCTAACACTCATTTGTTAACGGGCTAGGCTTGTATGGAAGTCCATGGATGATCCATGGAGCTTTTAACCCATGGATCCTTGGAAAAGGAAAGGTCATGGGTTATTAGGGTTTCACCCTAACCATGCACACTATATAAGCATGCTTATGTTTCATGAAATAGCCACTAGAGTATGTGTGTTTGTGTGTGGCCGAAAATTGCAAGTGTGTATACACTCTCTCAAAGTTTTCCAAGTGTTTGTGGTGATTTGTGATTTCCATTTGAGGCATTCACACTATTGGTGCTTGGCTCTCAAACTCCAAGGAATCAAACTCATCAAAAGGTATGTAATCTTATCTAATTCTTTTATGTTTAAAAGTACCCCATGCCATGTTAGATAGGTTATGAACCTTGGAAAATTATTATTTTGCATGTATTTAGACAAACATAGATCCAAGGTTTATTAGGGTTGCATGCACACTTAGGAAGTGTTAGATTGCTGAAAACCCAACAGTGGTATCAGAGCCTAGGCTTGTTTGTTTGATACTTGATGAAAAATAGTGAAAAAAGTTGAAATTGTTGCAGTCTGGCTGATGGACTCGCCAAGTCCATGGGGGGACTCGCCGAGTTCAAGGCAAAATTCATCCTACTCGCTGAGTAGGTTCGTGCACTCGGCGAGTAGAAGGATCAGAATGCAGAATTTTGACTTTTGCTGCTGGAAATGGAGTAGAAACATTACCCTAAACTATTTTGGTGTTTTAAAACTTGTTTTAGTTGGTGTAATGGTTGTTCTAATCCATTTACAATGGCATATATCAAAATTTCATGATTTGTATGTGTTCATATAATTCTTGAAACTTTGATAATCATGTTCATGTTCTTATGAATTTAGGAGATGATAGGAATTATTTGCTGAATTGTTTAGAATTAATTCTTGATCATTTATGTGTTTTAATGGAGTTCATAATTTGTCCTCAAGCTATGGATATCCAAAGGTCACTTTTCTTTAACACACATTTAAAACACATAAGTTACATGAAAATGAAGAGTCTTCATTTTATGAACCTTTAATTCATAAGTTATGAAATGAAAAGTTTTGGATAGTTACAAAACTTGCCCTCAAGTTTTGGAATTTGTAAAGTTTCACACACTTTAATAAACTTTAATTCCAACCCTTAGAGTTTTAATAGTTAAAATTCAACACTTATACTATTTATAACATTAATGGTTAATTAATATATATATATATATATATATATATATATATATATATATGTATAAGAATAAGTCGTTCTACTGTTAGTAGGCCTCATTCACAAAACCGGTCTATAAGGGGGGTATAAGGTTGTTGCCTATAAAATGGCAGCTTAATGGGTGTCCACTCTCACCCACCGCTTCCTTGATCGGTGGAGGGTCGTTAGCCGAACGGGTAGGACAATGACTTTAAATCCTCATTAAAAGTATAATGATTTTTATAAAGTAACTAAACATTTTTTTAATTCCCAATCTTAGTTACTTTAGGAAAATGTGAACATGGTGCTAGTCCATGGAATTCACACTTTGTACCTTACCAAGTCGTTGGTTGAGCGTGTGTGGTTAACCGGCACACTAACTTGGACTAGTAAGGATCACGAAGGGTGACTTAATGTTTGTCATAGATCAATGGAGCATGTGTGGTTAACCGGCACATTGATTAGGTGATAATATTAAGCGTACCAAGTGAATTAGCATGGTTATTCACACCTTGTTTTGTGATCCTTGGCATCCCAGTCACAAAACTTGAAGGGCACAATCGAGATTGAAACATGCCATTGAAAAGTTCAATGAATCTCAAAAGAATCTAGGAATTTCAAATCCAATTAAAACTTAATAATTCATTTTGTTTTTCATGGTGGAAATTGGTGAATCGTCATTCACCTACCTTTCAAATATATTATTACTTAGATTACGACATCCCTCTTCTAAGTATAGTATATTGTGATTGGATCCTAGCCTTAATATTACATTTGGGTGTATTATTAAGGATTCTATATATCTAATCTAAACTTGCTTTCTTCTTTCAGATGTCTTCCAACACTAATGCTTCGGGCTCTAACCCAACTGGTTCTTTCTCTCTCATGAATCTTTGTGGGAGGGTCATCTTTGATGGTTCCAACTTCATGGACTGGATCAGGAACATCAAGATGGTTACTCGTTATGAGGACAAGGAATATGTCCTCGATAAGGAGTTAAAGGAGCTTGATGAGTCCACTGCTACTCCTGAGGAGATCGCTGAATTCAGGACACATGAGAGAGATGCTACTAAGGTGGCATGCATCATGATGGCCACGATGACAGCCGAGCTCCAAAAGTCCTATAAGGACTTCTACCCTTTTGAGATGCACCAGGACCTGATGGAAAGGTACCATCAGAGTGCTCGTCAGGAGCGGTATGAAATAATCTCCTCCATGATAACAACCCGCATGAAGGACGGTGAATCCGTCACGGGCCACATGCAAAAGATGCAAAGGTATGTGGACCGTTTGCTGATGCTGAATGTGAACTTCCCTGAGGAGTTGGCAATTGACATCATTTTGCACTCCTTACCTTCTTGTTATGACCATTTTCGTATGACATATCATATGAACAAGGAGGAAGTTACCCTTAGCAAACTTCAAGGACTCTTGAAGACCGCTGAAACCGGTCTTAAGGGCAAGGCGGTTGTTGCCTCTACTACTCCTACTCCAACATCTACCCCTGTTTTGGCTATCGGGAAAGGAAAAGGGAAAAAGAGGAAGCACCCTTCGAAGGGTACCAAGGGAAAGTCTCTTGAAGGCTCCTCATCAAAGACAAAAAGCGGTTCTGTCACTCCTTCTGCCATTCCCAAGGATGCTGATTGCTACTATTGCCTCGACAAGGGGCACTGGAAGCGAAACTGCCCTAAGTACTTGCAGGATCTAAAGGATGGGAATGTGAAACCCACCCATGCAGGTATTTACATAATATTGTCTAATTACTCATCATATTCTAACTCTTGGGTGCTTGATACAGGATGTGATATTCACATATGTTCTGATTTGAAGGGCCTATGAAGAAGTGAGGATGTGGAGCACGGGAAGATAAACTTGATCATGGGGAATAGGAAGGCTTAACCTGTTTCCAAGATTTGAGTTTATACTTTGTTGCTGAATAATGGGTTAAAATTAGATTTGAATAAATGTGTGTACTCGTCTGAAATGGAGAGGAATATTATTTCCTTTCATGCTTTGTACAAACAAGGTTTTACCTTTTCGTTTGATAATGAATGTGGTGGTATTAATGCTTTCTTTAAAAATGTGTTTTATTTTAAAGCATTACCTTGTGATGGTGTGTATGAAACTGTGTCGATTGTAGACAACTTAGGAAATAATGTGTTGTATATTGATTCTTCTACTAGCCTAGATAAAGCATCATTGTGGCATTGTCGTCTTGGACATGTAAAAAAGAAACGCATAGGCCTACTCCAAAAGAGTGGAGTCTTGGAGTCATTCGACCTTAAATCGGGATGATAGTTGTGAATCTTGTCTACTTGGAAAGATGACAAAATCACCCTTCAATGGAACTTGTGAAAGGAGTGAGGGTTTGTTGGACCTAATACATACTGATATATGTGGACCATTCACTACTAGAAAAAAGGCCTTTTACGACGCTCATTGCGCGTCGTAAAACGCTTAGACGACGCGCAAATGCGTGTCAAGGAAGGCCCTGTCATAAAGAGAGACGACGCGCTTTTGCGCGTCGTCTATAGACGACGCGCATTTACGACGCGCATTTATGACGCGCATTTACGACGCGCGGTTATGACACGCAATGCGTATCAAGGAAGGCCCTGTCATAAAGGAAGACGATACGCATTCGCGTGTCGTAACCTTACGACGCACGTGTTAATGACACGCAATGCGTATCAAGAAAGCCTCTGTCAAGAAAGGCCATGTCATAAATGAAGATGACACGCATGTTTGCGTATCATAATTTTAAATGTTAAAAAAAAATATTTTTTATAGATTTACTAATTTTCAAATTAAATTTGCATTTAATGCCTCACAATATAAAATAAAATATCATATACAAAAAATATAATCCATTTCATAAAATTTAATGTCTTACAATTCTATTTCTTACAATATATAAATTTACATGATATGTAGTGGAACAAACAATGAGATACGCATACAATGGAGATGGATAACAAGACATCAAAAAGGAAAAAGAACGGCAAAAAAGTAAAATACGAGGCCACGCATGAGAAGCTCAGCTACTTTAGCAGCAACTGTGTTACGTGCGGCATCCTTGCTAGCCTGAGAATCAAACCATAAAATGATCACATCACAACATATGTAGACCATACTTGACCTTTGTATTTTATGTTAAAAAGGAAAAAGGCATAACATTTGTAGAGCATACCTGACCACAAGCTCCATATGCAAAACTCTCTCTTGCATTTTTCTTTGTATTTCCAACCTACATTAGGATAGATCAAGCAACAACTTATTGAACAAAATTATGTTAAAACTTCAGCTTCTTTTTTGTGTCAATAAAGAGAAAAAAGCAACTAACTTATTGAACAAAATTATGTTATAACTTCATCTTCTTTTTTGGAACAAAAAACCATTAGATACAATGTAATCCATATATACAAAGAAATGAAAATAACTTGCTATAATCACACCTAGAAACAAACAAAATTTTTATAATTCAATAAAACAGAAATTACAACTTACATGCAGGAGCAACAACTATTGATGGCTACACGAAATCCATCAATGATTCCTTCTTTTTTTGCTACTATTTTTGATATGTGAAGAAGATGCCCTAATATGTCTTCGTGTCGTGCTTCAGCCTTGATGATAGGAAAAAGAAAATTAATAAAATGGCTATCTTCCCCTTACTTTTACATTTATTATCGATTTTACTAATCTTGTTGGTTCCATTTTTTTATTATTGTAATGTAAGCAAATGGAAAGTTTTAATCACAAAGTACCCGTATTTTTTTATATTTTATAAGCAAATGGTTTCAGTTGCTTACATTATCATACTGATTTTCTTAAAACAATTGTATTTTGTAAAAGAACAAATAATTAGTTATCAATTTATGACATTATAGAAACATGTATATGGGGTTAACAGTTTAAAATTCAAAGCAAACAGCTCATGACCTAAAAGCATGACGAAAAATACTTTTTAGTGATGAGAAATGTTTTTAAATTCAGGAACCAGAACCTTAAGTGTATAAGAACTACCTGTTGCCTTTGTTACATTTAGGTGACGTTGGGATGCTGCCCTTGCTTCCCAAACACAACAACATCTAAATCCATGAACATGGGAAGGAATGTTCATCCATAACTAAATAGATGGAAATCCATGGATAGCAGCCTAATATATAAATGATAACAAAAACACATTAAAATTAAAATAGTATAATTCCTTCCAGCAATTTCTCATTGTAAAGATAGATAGCAGAATAATAGAACAAAAAATGACAAATTTACCCTTTATAAATTAAATATGACTTATACATCAATTGCAAGAGAACCAAGGTAAAAAAGTATGTTATCTGCCAATAGTATAAGTGAAAATACATTGTTGTAAAGGTAATAAACCATAGCATCATGCTATAATTTATTGATTTATCAAAATAAAATGAAAATATACCTTGACAGATAGCACAACAGCCTCATCATATGAATTTTTTTGTTATTTTCTTCTAAGCTAGTGGTCTCATTTATCCCCCTGTAAAAAAAATTCAAACATAAATAAAGTAAAGTTCCTTTAGTGTAATGAGTAAAGAACATGAATAATATTTAGTATTTACCTTCTGACACATAGATAAGTTCCTTTAAATGGTTGCGGTCTCTCAAATTAGCTTCTGTTAGTTTTTCTACAATTGTCCCTGTCTAAACATATATAATATAAGCATGTGAATATTTAATATATATAACTTAGATGCTTCATTAAAGATTAACAAGCTACATGACTTTAATGTGCACAAATAAAGCTTGAATTAGAGAAACATATATAATATAAGCAGGTTATTCGTTATTACCAATAAGTTTGCCTTGATGGAGTTGATCCTCTCAACTTCTGTAGCCAAAACAGAAGTACAAGTTGCAACAGCTGTCTCATTATACTACAGTAAAACCAACAGGCATTAAGAAAATGACATTAAATACCAAAAAAACATAATTTTCATAAAAAGATAGGACAACTGATATGATCAAAATGTAATTATAAGAACCATTTTCTAAACATTGCAACTAAAATTAGGAGTAATCACTTAAGGCATACTTTTTCCAAGGAGGCGAGTTGATCCACTGTTAAAGCATCTGCTTGAACAGCTTCATAGTCCAAAACAAGCTATGAGACAAGGAAATTGAGTCAAGAAAATTCAAAGATTGTAATCTGTTAGTAGACCTCTGAAATTGAGACAAGGAAATTAACTAGGCACCTTCTTTTTTCTTTCAATTCATTTAATTTAACAGTAGTAACATCTTTCGGTTGTGTCTTCACTACCATTCCAAATAGTTCCTTATCATCCTGAACTTTGTGCAACTGCTTCAATTCCTTTATAAATTCATGATGTTTAAGTTCAGGGATCACAGTTGTTGTATGAGTCCGCACATTCACCTGCATGTCACCAAAATACATATTCATGAATGAAAATATATAAAATGATTAAAATCCAAAGCAGGTTTGGTGTGCAAAATAGAGAACACCATAAGCTATATAAGCAAAATTACTAAGATGGTACTAGTTAGATGAAAATACCATATTCTTGATGAAATACATATTCTTTTTGAACACCATAAGCTATATAAGCAAAATTACTAAGATAAAACAAACTAGTGATAATAAAATAAGTAAACAAACAAAATAAGATATAACTACCAAGATGGTACTTGTTAGATGAAAAAACCAAAACTACCCTTAATCAAACAAGGGTGAAGATAGTAAATATTCATACTTTATTCAATTTCTTGGCCAATTTAGGGATCCCACAGCAATCTGCCACTCTATTCGCAACCTTTCTTAAATCAAATTTCAGAATAATTTACCTCTTGACAACGATTGACAACACCAACATAACCAAGTTTAAGAGGAATTGTTTTGCCAAGAAAAAAAATTGAAGGCATCAGTGCCTCTGTCCATGATATCCAACTGTGACAAAGAACTGTTCAAATGTCTTAGAAGAAAACAATATAAAGTTCACAAAAGTAAAGAAGAAGAAGAAGAAGAAGAAGAAGAAGAAGAAGAAGAAGAAGAAGAAGAAGATGTTGACCTTTGTAATTACACCAATTGTACGATGAACTAAAAAGAAAGGGTATATATGAGTTTTAGAATTAGAAGAAAAACAATACATTAACAGCATAGTATATTTGATAACTACCATCAGGATCAACAATCCTAGCCATTTGAAGTGCATCTGAGCTTGCCAAATCTGAATTTGCAGGTATAATGGCTAAGCTTATACAACATGGCTGCATAATGTAGGAGAGTATCATTTCATGGAACACAATAGAGAAGGGACCTGGACATGATGATAAAAAAAATAATCAAAACTATGAGTAAATTAACCTAATCACTACATATAACCTAAAAAATTACAAACCCTAGAAGTTTATCTAGATTAATTTGGGGAAGTTGCATAGAAACTGAAACATACATAAGCCCTAGAAATCTATTAACAAGTAAAGTACCTGATTGATGTCAAAAAGAAACTCCAAAAAGAGCTTGGCGATGCCTAATCATTGCGGTCCAAAGAAGCAGGATCTGCAATACGTGTTTTGCAACTAAAATATGAGAAAATCACAAGCTACAAATAGGTATTTAGAAGTCGATAGAAAGATGGACGAGGGGATATGGAAATCCGATGTATCCAAAATTCAGAAATTAAGAGAGAGACAGAATAAATGATTCTTGAGAGTTACTGGCTTACTGATTTGCCTCGTCTCTATCTTGATTCTTTCTTGAGAGTTGAGTTTTGACGCTTCGTTATTCTAGGCACCCGATTATAGATCTGTAATTTCAATTTTCGCGCCATTCCCAGATCAATTTCATGGCCTGGTGACCAAAAAACCTTCAATTTCACTAAGAACCGGAACCCTAGTTCCAACAATAGTCGATTTTTGGTATTTGATTGAGAGAGAGAGAGAGAGAGAAGAACGATTGAAAGAAGGTAGAGGAGAGCTTAGCGGTGTTTTTAATTTTTTCAGAATTTCATTTCCCCCTTTCCCCAACTATTAAAGGATGGAACGCGCGTTCCATTAAAAAATATAAAGCGACATCCTTAGACGACGCGCATTTTATTATAGGTGCCCTCCGTGTTTTTTTTAGACACTAATTTAAGGGCGCGCAATAATGCGTGTCTTCTATCCTAAATTTTTTTGAAGAGATGACATTTTTCTAATGTCACTCTCCTTTGCGTAACATAGATCAATGAGCGTCGTATTTTGCGTGTCGTAAAAGGCCTTTTTTCTTGTAGTGATTCAAAACCGCCACAAGGGATGCTAATCGGTATTATGTGACTTTTATTGATGATTTTAGTAGATATGGGTAAGTCTACTTAATCAAACTTAAGTCAGAAACCTTTGAAAGGTTTAAGGAATTCAAACAGGAAGTAGAAAAACAATTGGGCAGGAACATTAAGATGCTTCGATCCGATCGAGGTGGTGAGTATCTTAGTACTGAGTTCCTTGACTATCTTAAGGAGTGTGGGATTGTCTCACAATTGACTCCTCCCAGGACACCGCAGCTAAATGGTGTAGCTGAGAGGCGTAATCGAACCTTGTTAGACATGGTTCGCTCTATGATGAGTCGAGCTTCGCTACCAATCTCTTTTTGGGGGTACGCCTTAGAGACTGCCGCCCATATCCTTAATCTAGTCCCTACAAAGAAGGTTACCAAAACACCTCATGAGATGTGGACTGGGAAGGTTCCCAATTTAGACCACATCAAGATTTGGGGTTGTGAAGCTTTCATCAGGCGTGAGACTCATGATAAGCTCGAACCCCGAAGTGAAAGGTGTATTTTCATCGGCTACCCACAGAAATCCTTCGGTTACCTCTTCTACAGACCCAGTGAGAATGTGGTCTTTGTAGCAAGAAGAGGGGTCTTTCGTGAAAGAGAATTTATAAGCCAAGGAGACAGTGGGAGGCAAATTGATCTTGAAGAAATTCAAGAAGCAATTGGTGAAGGAACCTTAGACACTAGCAATCAACCTGAGGAGGAAACTCCTGTTGAGCAAGTTGACAAGTCTGTACCTCCGAGGCGTTCCACACGGGTTAGGAACACACCTTCGTTTTATTATGGCTTTCATATTACTACGGAAGGTGATACGTTTATCAGCGATAGTACACTGGTAAATTTGGATGAACCTAGCAGTGTTAAGGAATCGATGGCAGGCCCGGAGTCTGCTAAATGGAAGGAGGCTATGGACAGCGAGATACAGTCCATGTATGACAATCAAGTTTGGAACTTGGTTGACAATGTACCAGGCCGTAAAACAGTTGGGTGCAAATGGATCTTCAAGAAGAAGACCGACATGGAAGGAAAAGTGCATACTTATAAGGCTCGACTGGTTGCGAAGGGTTTTACTCAGACTCAGTGTATTGATTATGATGAAACCTTCTCGCCGGTAGCAAAGATTAAGTCTATTAGGGTTATGCTAGTAATTGTTGCATTTCATGATTATGAAATATGGAAAATGGATGTCAAAACCGCTTTTCTTAATGGAAAGTTGGATGAGGATGTGTACATGAATCAGTCAGAGGGTTTTGTCAGTGCAGAGTACCCTAATAGAGTATACAAGCTTGAGAAATCCATTTATGGATTAAAACAAGCATCTCGTAGCTGGAATCTTTGTTTCGATGAGAAGGTCAAAGAGTTTGGCTTCTCGAGAAGTGAAGATGAGTCTTGCGTGTATGTCAGAGCTAGTGGGAGTATAGTTAGCTTCTTGGTACTGTATGTGGATGACATACTACTTATAGGAAATGACATCCCAACCTTGCAGGAGGTTAAGTCCTAGCTTGGGAAGTGCTTTGCTATGAAGGACCTAGGGGAAGCTGCCTATATCCTAGGGATAAGGATATTAAGAGAAAGGAGTAAAAGACTAATTGGACTTAGTCAGAGTACCTACATGGATAAGGTGTTGAAAAGGTTCAACATGCAGAATTCCAAGAAAGGAGATTTACCGATCCAAAGAAATACCAAGCTGAGTAAGACTAAGAGTCCGAGTACAGGGGCAGAGATAGCTGTGAAGCAGCGAAGGAGGCGATATGGCTGAAGAACTTCATCGGAGACCTTGGAGTTGTACAAGCTATTAAGGAGCCTATGGAGATTTTCTGTGACAGCAATAGTGCGGTTGCCTTAGCCAAGGAACCAAGAGATCATGGCAGATCCCGATATATTGACAGAAAATATCACTTCATAAGACACAAGATTGAAGAAGGACTCCTCGTGGCAAAGAGGATATCGTCAGATGAGAACCCTGCGGATCCCCTTACGAAGGGACTGACGAGGGTTAAGCATTTCCAGCATGCGAGGCGCATCGGGCTGAGGGACGATATTAGTTTTACAAATTAGATAGCCTTTTTTGAAACTTGTAAAATGTAATCGACGTTTGATGATGAATAAAATTTGTGATTTATTTATGAGTAAAGTGTTACTATCATTGTCAATTATTTACTATTGTTTCAGTTTTGCATGTTTTGACTTCCAGAATAATTAATTTATTCAAGCCTCCACAATCGGTCATACGTCGGAAGTAGGTATGAATCAAGATTGTCATGAATTGGGTTTGTAGATGGCTAAAGGTGTTTAGACATGGCAATGGTTGCTACAATGTTCATGAGTACTCATAAGTTATGAGTATTGGAATAAACCCACGCTCACTTGTATCACTTCATGGAATTTATCTCTATTGATTGTGAGACGATAATATCATATAAGTCTTCAAACCTAGAGATATGAGTTGTTACCTATGAGTTGGTTGTGCATTGATTGCACATAAACGTATCAGTAACTTGATATTATAAAACGTGCCTTTGTGTACAATTCAACAAGTAGTAGAACAAGCATATGAGTCGAAGTTTATCTGTTCCTTCTAGAAATAGAAGTGATATCTGGGCCCCTCGATGATTTTGTGTTGACCCATGTACCGGGCCCGGTCAGAACTAAATTGATGTGTTCAGTTAAGTTCTTTGTCAAACAAATCGGAAATCGAGAAACAACTGCCAGACAATAAGCAAGACATAGTTCCATGTGTTTGTCCGACTGATATCATGAGAACAGAGGATTATATGATCACTTGTCTTAAAATGGCGCTTCATAGTTCAACAGAGTTTTCGAGAGCTACAATTACTGGTTGGTTCCTGAAGTTATATATAGGAAAATACAGTTATTAGACTTATCCAAGTGGGAGTCTGTTGGATAAGGTGTCTAAGTCCATAACTTATTTGGTATATACTTGACCCGACCCGACATGGTCCATTTGGGTTGCACTTCACCCGAACTATTTATGGATAATTTTATGAGAGTTATACACATATGTTTATTAATATATTATAAGTTATAATATATTAATATGAAGTCATGTTATTTAATTAGTCCTAGTCTTAAATTAATTATGAATTAATTTAGAGATTAAAAGGAAGAGTAATTAGATTGTGGGCAATTGGTTTTATATGGTGTGGGCTAACACTCATTTCTTAACGGGCTAGGCTTGTATGGAAGTCAATGGATGATCCATGGAGCTTTTAACCCATGGATCCTTGGAAAAGGAAAGGTCATGGGTTATTAGGGTTTCACCCTAACCATGCACACTATATAAGCATGCTTATGTTGCATGAAATAGCCACTAGAGTATGTGCGTTTGTGTGTGGCCGAAAATTTCAAGTGTGTATACACTCTCTCAAAGTTTTCCAAGTGTTTGTGGTGATTTTTGATTTCCATTTGAGGCATTCACACTATTGGTGCTTGGCTCTCAAACTCCAAGGAATAAAACTCATCAAAAGGTATGTAATCTTATCTAATTCTTTTATGTTTAAAAGTACCCCATGCCATGTTAGATAGGTTATGAACCTTGGAAAATTATTATTTTGCATGTATTTAGACAAACATAGATCCAAGGTTTATTAGGGTTGCATGCACACTTAGGAAGTGTTAGATTGCTCAAAACACAACACGCGTATCTGATAAGATCATAGTTGACAGCGGCTTTTGAAAGTTACGATTGCGGATCAGGATCTGAAGTCATACGCAGAATAGTTATTAGTATTATCCAAGTGGGAGACTGTTGGATTAGTGTCTAAGTCCATAACTATTTTGGTATGTATTTGACCCGATGGTGCATGGTTCTTTTAGGTTGCCTTCACCAAAGCAACTTGATATGATGAATTATGGAGAGAGAGAGGATTAATTATGATTTATTAATATATTATGAGAATAATATATTATGAGAATAATATATTAAAGGAGAAATCATATTGTTTAAGTAATATTAGTCAATAATTAATTAAGAATTAATTTTATGGCTAAAAGACAATAATTAAATATAGGGGACTAGAACTGTCAATTGTGTGATAGTGGACTCCATAGAGGATGGAGTGGACGAATTCTATGGGGAAACCCATTAGAAATCGTCCAAGGCCTCTAAGGAGGGAGTCCATGGGTTGCTTAGGGCCTAAGCAGTCAAATTAGGGTTTCCTTTTTAGATAACCCTAATAGCCTCACATATTTAAGGAACCCTAGGGCACCAAAAACATGGCTAACTGATTCCTTAGGGTTTCAACACGTTTTTTGGGTGCCTCCTCTGTTCTCATTCTTCATCCTCTTGCTCGTGGTGTTTGTGAGCCATTAAAGGAGTGACACTTGTGACTCTAAGCTTTCTAAATCCATTACAAGGAGGATTTAAGATTGTTATTGCTACATAACAATCAAGGTAAGATCTCAACCCCATTCTTATGTTATTATTGATTATCACATGCTAGATCTAGGGTTTAAAGTCTTGGATGAGTTGCATTTACAATAGAGAAACCTAGATCCAAGCATTAGGGTTTGCATGAGCACATAGGATGTTCTTATGGCCAAAACCCATCAGTAGCAGCATGGACTGCCATAGTTTGCTGTTTCTTGGAGGGCTCCTGCGAAGACTGGCCCTTTCGCTGCTTCCAAAACATTCTCTTCTTGCAACTCCCTTTCATCGGTTAGAAAGCGGCTATCACTTTATCTAGATCAACCCCGTGATCTCTGAGAGTCTGCGCTAGGCACTTGGCGCTGTCAAAAGTGATTGGCCTAGCCGCCAAGACATTTCCTTGAGTTGGGAGCGTCAATCCTTGAATGTATCTATCTATCTTCTTACTCTCCGGGGTGAGCATTCCCAGGCAAAGAAGTGCTAGGTCTTCAAACCTAGAAGTGTAGGCAGGAATGTCGGAACCCTTCATTTTTAAGTTCCATAACTCATGCTCCAGTTTTTTCATCTCGCCCCGTAGGCAATATTCAACAAGCATGAGCTCCTTCAAGCTCTCCCAACCCATAGCATTTGTTACTGGCAGGGTTAGGGACTTGACCCGACTATTCCACCAGGTGAACGCTCTGTTGGTGAAAGTGTAAGCGGCGAATTTCACCTTACTGACATTGAAGCAGGAACATATTTCGAAGATAGACTTGATCTTCTCGAACCATCAAGTCAAAGCAATAACATCTCCATTACCGTCAAAGGATGTGGGTTTCGCATTAATGAAGTCCTTATAGGAGCACACCTTCTGGTGCCCTTGACTACCTTCATGATTTTGGGGATGAATACCACTTTCGGCACCACCAGAACCACCAAAATTAATCTATGACAAAGCAGCAGTCATAGCGGCAGTAACGGTTGCCTGGAACATGACGAGATCAAACTGAGGAGGTGGTGGTGGTGTTGGATCGGTCAAGGAATTGTTGTTCTTTTTGTTGGGTCTTTTCTTTGGAGGCATCTTTTTCTATATCAGGAAGAAGAAGATGATAAGCCCCTTTGACTTTAGAATTAAGAGATATGAAACAAGGTATATCTCTATATGATAGATAAAGTGCTCTACTAAACGATAAATAGGCTAGATTTACTAAAACAAGTAACCTATCATTAAAAAAGAATGTGTAGCAAAACTTGGAGTGAATCTCTACAATGTATTTGGATTTGGCTAAAATACTCCTATATTATTTTATGTTGAACGCTTTGTTCTATCGATATCTTGTGGTAGGAATACTTGATAAGTTTTAGGCTTGCTGCAACACCACAGTCACTCCCAAGCACATGTTGGTCATGTCTCGAATGTATATAGTTGATCATGCTATATTAACCGTAGACATGATTACATAACTGCCCAGGTTTAAACGCAGTGTCCAACATCCAAATACTTTTGTTTTGCTCTACTTATGATACTGTTCCTGGTATGTAGGTATACTTGTATACTTTTTTTTTTGTAAAAATACTTATATTTTAAAAGTATACTTTTAATTTTAGATCGCTTCGGCCCCTTAGTGTTTATAGTTGTATAACATGTAATGTTCGGTATACTTAGTTCACTATAAACAATAGCTCTAATACCAATCTGTCACACCCCTGAACCGTCAGAAAACAACGGCAGAATCGTCCGGGGGCGGGTGACGTCATGTGTAGTATCACAACAATCATATCAAAGCAATCAAAGTAAACACAACCATTACATTAGAATATGATTATTTACATATGTTTGAAAACATAATTTGTATACATCAGTACTATAACAAAAGAAAAAGACGAGACCCCAAAATGCTCTGTCTTCTCCAAAAGCTGGCAAAGGTACCTATCTATCGTTGTCCTAAGAATACAAGCGGTTTTAAAAACGTATCAGCATAAAGCTGGTGAGTTCATAAGCATGTTTTTGAATTGGAAACTAGTCGTTGAATATGTAGAAATGGTTTCTTTTCATTATAAGTAAAATTTTGTTTGTACCAAAATCCATTGTTATCAAGTTCTGAAATATGTATGCATGCTTTCCAAGAATATCCGATATTTTCTAACATGTTTGTTGATATCTGTACGAAAAGTATGTTTTGTTTGAAAAACCCTGGCTACCACTAGTATGTATAGTATGATCTGTTTGAAAACCCTGACAACCACCAGTACGCAGTGTATGATCTGTTTGAAAACCCTAGCTACCACCAGTATGTTGTGTATGATCTATTTGGAAACCCTGGCTACCACTAGTACGTAATGTATGATCTGTTTGAAAACCCTGGCTACCACCAGTATGTAGTGTATGATCTGTTTGAAAACCCTAACTACCACCAGTACGTAGTGTATGATCTGTTTGAAAACTCTGGCTACCACCAGTAAGAATAGTAGTTTTATTACTTAAAAATAAAACTAAAGGTTGTGTCCCTAGAATACCCTCCAGTAAGTAGATAGGTAGTTTTATTAATTAAAATAAAACTATTGAAGAACAAAATCCCGTAAACAAAGGTTAGTTGATACTATTTTGAGTTTGTATAACCATACTAATATGACCGATGACCTCCTTGATGTTTCTTCGGGCGTTGTACGAGTACAAAATTTGTCACCCCAGGCGTGCCTGCCTAACTGTAGCTAACAGTTCAGGTGTGGGATTGTCGGTCCCGAATAGATCTATTCACAAATTTGACGTTCTCCCTCTAGGAGACTTTGGTTATACTAAAGGTGAGGATTTACTGGTACCCCGAAGGGCATAACGAAGATAGGTCTCACAATCCTGTATTAACTAGTTTACGTGTTGTTCTGTTGTTCTCGTGTTCGAAATCGTTTGTATACGGCATAGAGTATAAATTATTATACACAAAATAATTATTTAGCAAGATACTCTAGTCTAATGGACATAGTAATGGATAAACTAAATCTGTCATAGTTTATGAGTTTGAATCTTATGAAACCGGTAATGAAATCCCCAAACTATACCTATTATAGTTTGACTGGTTTGTTATGTTCATATACTGTTCGGAAAAACTATGCAATTAGATTTAGAAAACGTCCCTTATGCTCCGCATAATACAAAAGGGATAAGATATCTAAATGTTTGATCTAAGACCGTTGTAATTGCATCAGTTTTTAAATTGTGAAAACCTTTATGTGTGGCTTGTATTCCCCCCCCCCCTGAAAACATGAAAAACTCGAAAAAAGCATTGGGGTATGAACTCACTGTTTAACGTAGGATTCGAGTGTACGATCGGTTATGAGTGCTGAGTGTCAACTGATGTTTCGTACATAAGTGGATCCTATTAATATATACTAACAAACATATGCAGTAGATTAAGGTATTCCATGACTAAACATGACGGGAAACCACCCTAAGGACTTGGAAAGGCTTGAACTAAGTCTCGGAGCCATAAATGATCAAACGAAAATCAAGGGTTTTGTGTGTGTGCGGCCAGAGTGTGATGCCTGGGTGTGTGTGTGCGGCTGTACATAGGTGTGTGTGGCCGTATAGAGGGGTGTGTGGACGTACACAGGGGTGTGCGGCCATACACTCCTCATTTATGCTCAAAACGTTGATTCTCAGGTGTTATTAAGGCCAATACCAAGTCCAACTAGAAGATAGGGAGCCAAACTCTCACTTTGGAGGGTTTTTGAGGTGTGTACGGCCACCCTATGAAGGTCTACGGCCGTACGCCTTCAAGTGATGAAGAACACGAAGAACATGAAGAGTTTTAGGCTTAGACCAAGGTGTCTTACCAGTATATCTATCTAAATGGTGGAGTACTTCGCGTTTTTGAGGGCATTGAAGTGTTCTTGGATGAGAATACTAGAGATAGAAACTAGAGAGAAAGTAGAGTGCAACCAAAAGAAAGGAATGAGTGAAGGGGGTCACCCTCTATATATAGGGGTGATTGTGTGGTTGACGGGTGGATGTGCGGCCGCACACCCGTGTGTACGGCCGTACACACCTCCCAGAGGGTGTATGGCCTGGTTTTTTCCCTATACGACTTGTTGACTCATTCCAAATCTCATTCCCAGATGTACTCGGGCTTAGAACACTTAAACGAATCCTTAAACTGAGTTAAAAGGTAATGGAAATTGAGTTTAATGTTGATAAATTCGACCAACTGTACATAATAAAATTTCGGGTTGTCACATTTTGGTACATGGCAAAATGGAACTTTTGATTCTGAAAATAGAGAAATAAATGCATCTTTAAGCATTTAAAACCATCTGAT
Source organism: Lactuca sativa (assembly GCF_002870075.4). Taxonomy (NCBI): domain Eukaryota; kingdom Viridiplantae; phylum Streptophyta; class Magnoliopsida; order Asterales; family Asteraceae; genus Lactuca; species Lactuca sativa. The sequence continues at coordinate 77,504,986 of NC_056629.2, read as the reverse complement.
ATTTTAAGTGCATTCTCCCTTTTAAAACTATTTCAACTTTTGTTTTTTCTTTGTGTGGGTTTGTTTTGCTTTGATGGTTGGAACTATTTGACATTATTTTATTGGGCTTGAATTACCTTTATGAAGTTATTAGGATTGTTTTGGTGAAAATTGCATTTCGTTTTTTCTATTCAGTTTTTCAAGTGTTGCTATGTGTTCCTGGTTTGCCTTTGAATTCATACATCTTTACTTAAAAAACGCAAAAAAGCAAATAAAAAATCAACTTTATAACACATATTCTCTTTATAGCACTTATTAGCTTTCTTTTACTCCAATATAATAGAGTTTTATGATTTTACTGTATTAAATATGTTTGTTTTAATAAAATACTCAAATTACAACAAAAACTACTTTATACTAAGTCATAATTCTGCATTGTATCGTTCTTTTTATTCTGCATTTCATAAATGAAATTAAACAATTCAACTTTACAGGATATGCATAATGTAATAGCATTCTATTTTATAATTCTACATTGCAACAAAAACTACTTTATACTAAGTCATAATTATGCATTGTATCGTTCTTTTTTTTTTTTTTCTGCATTTCATAAATGAAAGTAATCAATTCAACTTTACAGGATATGCATTATGTAATAGCATTCTACTTTATAAATTGTTTATTTTTGACATTATAGAGTTATATGTGGGTTTAGTTTTATGATTTTGTAGTTTTTAAATAACATAATTATTTAATATTTATGTAAACCTCAAATTACTCTAATTGTAAAATCGACTTCCCACATTTCCCCTATTGTTGTTGTTTTTGTTTGTGAATTTATATAATAGCATAATAATTCATATTTCGTTTTTACACCATAATTACTTCATACTTGCTTTTTTATCCCTTAATAGCATCATAATGTATTATGTGATACAAATAAAAGTATGATGCTATTAAGCTATAAAAATGCAAATATTCATTTCTTATAATAACCTCGTGTAGTACACGGGTCTCACACCTAGTATATGAATATAACATATGCCGACAATTAATACACCTTTTATTCATATATATAAATATAACATGTGACGAAAGATGATGTAAAAAAAATATTTGATGTAAGAAAACTTTATAACATGTTATATTCATATATAAACGATACTTAAATTGTAAAAAAGTTGAGCATGTGCTTTATTCATAAGTAAATAACGAATGTGTTGTAATAAAAATCTGATGTGTTTTTATTACGTTATGAGTAACGATAGCTGAAACTCTAAAAAATATAATTTTTTTATTTTATCTTAAAACTATATCAATATTGATGTCTATTTATAGGGAACATGAAATTATGAATTTTGATATATTTACAATAAATTTTCGATAAAAATAGCATTCTAAAATCGAAAAAACAAAAAAAGATATATGTTTTTGTGTATATTAAGGTAATGATTAGCATAATTTAAGAAAACATGTTTAGTTGGAAAACACATGTGTATCCATTACCCATTTCGTCGAAACGCCTAAGTGTTTTGCGGCAAAATAAATGTGTTGTTGAGAATGATTCCCTCATTCTCAACCTTTTTTTCACAATTGAACCCTCTTCCTCTCTCTCTCTCTCTCTCTCTATATATATATATATATATATATATATATATATATATATATATATATATATATATATATATATATATATATATATATGTTCAAGTGTTTTAAGTAAGTATTGTGTTATTGTATACATAAATGTGGGCCAATCAAAATTTTAAATATAAATAAATAAGGGTAAATAGGTAATTTGATAATTAGTTTTAACAACTAATATCCTATAATTATGGTAAGCATTGACTTCAGATATTCAAATTTTCAAATTTTAAACACTCTATCTTTCACTATAAATAACAACATTAATCTTTTTTAGCAACTAATAAGCGGACTAAAATTGTTTGTATTTACACCACCCTAAGTTAGATTTCAACTCCGTCACCGTCCTCTCGTCCATGAATTTCATCTGCTCGACTGCGTCTGCTCTTTGGCGCCTCATGGCCATCTGCTAGTCTCTGGTGTCACTCTACTGTTCTCTACACCGCCTCCTCCATATACAACGCTATATCGCCAAAATCGGCAACTTCCTCCGTCAGGCGGGTTATTTTTATGCTATATGACCCACTCACAAATGCGCGAAGAGAATCAGGGTGCAACAAAGTTTTCTTCCAGCCACTTTTCGTTTTGTACCACCATTAACGAGGTACGTAAAAGCACCTTTTGTTCCTGCTCGAAACCAGTCAATAAAATATATGCATGCTACCTGTTTGATGAAAGTCCCAATGAGCATTTTTTTCTATGGAGTTGTTTCTAGATGAGATTTTGATATCGAATTTGCACTTGGGGTTTCATGTCTCTAACTCAGGTAACAATAGTAAGCATTTCGGATTTCATGAGTCACATCTCCAATCTCGAGGTCTCGAATTCATTGTGACGGTTGCTCACATCGTGGTTGTTGCACACTTGCATCGCACTACACAAAATCAATATTGGATTCCCACCAAATCTTTATGTACCTCAAGTCATCCTATACTTGAATCCACCAGTCTTAAACACCGGTTCAAAAACTCGAAAGAAGAAAGAAAGTATAAGCTAACAGCAAGCACTTTTGCAGAAGCTATCACCTTTTGGCCCAACAGAAGAGTCCAACTTTGGCTAGAAAAGATAGGTGTTGTTGAACCCTTCACAGGAAACCTCTCGACTTGTTGGAAAAATATCAAAGAAATATTGGAGGCACAAGCACGAACTACAAAGGGAAAAGCCATTAATTTCCACCAGAACAATATCATTTGTGCCTCCTGATGGAGCATTTGACCTGATGACATATCGAATTAGCACTTAGGTGAAGCCTTTCATATGGGTGGAAGCTCAAATTGAAAGGCATTCAAGAAGCCGAATGGAAATTATGGTAAAAGCTAAGAGTCAATTCAAGGAGCGTAAGTTCTTGTTGCAAAGGATTGATCATCTCTATAGGTTGTCTTTTTTCTGATTCTTTTGATAGGAAATGATTAATTTGCTTTTCATTCGAATTTTTTTCTTGATTTAACACTTCATTTATGTGGACAGTGCAGGATCTCGACAAGGTTGAATTCTGAAAAGGTATCAACTGTGTTTATGTAGATGATTCAATGGATGATATTAGTGAGATTCCAAATCTTTTGGAATGGAATCACGAATTCCAATTCTATTAGAATTGACTGACGAATTCCAGTTCTGTTGGAATCAAAGAAGTTGATGCTTGAAGAATAGACTACAAATGTGAAATGGACAACATTATTCTTTTAGAATGTATTAGTCGTTGTTAGATTTTAGTGTTTTCTTTCCCGTTTTGATTGTTTTTTACGTTTATCCTTTAACAATAAATGTAATTCTTAACAATTGTTACCCGTATTCTATAAGAAATAATGTGTTTTTTGTTTTTATTTTTCATTTAATTGTTCAAGAATTTGTTATTCTACAAGAAGTTTTTAAATTCAGGATCAAGAAATAGGTTCAAGAATATTTTTATTATTTATGGTTCAAGAATATTTTTATTTTTGAATATACTCATAAACATATTCTGTCAGAATGTCCGAATTAAAAGAATTAATGCAATTTTCGTTCATTAAATCTATATTAATTGACTAAATTACCCTTGTAATTAATTAAGATGATATTTTCAATTATATTTAATTCAATAATATATATATTAGTCACTTTCTTAAAATAAGTAAATTTGATTGACCTACATTTATGCATACAATAACACAATAATTACTTTGAAAAGAATAACCTAAGCTTATATATATATATATATATATATATATATATATATATATATATATATATATATATATATATATATATATATATATATATAGTAGGGTTCAATAGTGAAAAAAAGGTTGAGAATGAGGTACAATGTCTAGTGATGTTTTATAGGTTGTGCTAAGCACAACCCACGAAGGATAATGTGGGTATTTTAGTGAATAAAGTTTTAAGGTACAATGTTTTTAATTCTAATTGTGTGATTTAAGAGGTACACAAATAGAATTAAAATCAACTTGAATTTTAGTTTTGGGTTTTTGAGTTTTTCTTGATCTGTGAGGATCATTGACTTGCACTTGTGGTTGGTGTAATTCCAGAAGTGGACCTTCATCACCTGGATCGATTTCCCAAAAGAGATTATAACTTAAAGAGAATTTTTGACATATGTACCTTTTACTATAATCATGTAGTTTAATAAAAGTAAATATACTACCAACCTTTCTATATATTCCCTTTTAACTTGTGTAGTTGATATCTGCAGGGCTTTTGGGGAGTTTGGATCTTTGGAATCTACGAGGCTAAATAGAGGATTCGGAACTTCATTTCGAGCAATACATCATTCCTATGGTGTACATGCAAACCCTAATAGCTTTTGGATCTAGTTTGTCTAATTAACATGCAATTGAATTTACAAAGCTATAAACCCTAGATCTAGCATATAATTAATCATATTAACAAAAAATAGGGTTTAAATCTGACCTTTGATTGTTATATAGCAATAACAATCTAATCCTTGGCTTCAGAAAGCTTAGTGCCTCAAGTGTTGCACCTCTAATGGAATCACAAACACCACTAAGCAACTAGAAGAAGAAGAAGAAGAAGAGAGGAGGCACAAAAAACAGACTAGAAACCCTAAGGAATCAGTTAGCCACGTTTTTGGGGCCATAGGGGTCCTTTATATACTTGTGTGGGCTGCTAGGGTTTTAGTTAAAACCCTAATGGACAGCTTAAACTCTAAGCAGCCCATGGAACCTCCTGGAATAAGGCCATGGACGATAATATGATGGGATCCCATTATAATTTCGTTCACCCCTTGTTCCTTTAGCATTCCCTAGCCCAATAACTTAACTGTCCAATAATTATAGTTCAGTCCCCTATATTCAATTAATCACTTTTAGCCACAAAATTAATTATCAATTAATTCTTGACCAATATTAATTAAACAATATGATTTCTCCTTTAATATATTATTCTTATACTATATTAATAAATCTTAATTAAACCTTTCTCTCCTTAATTCGTCTTACAAGTTGCTATGGTGAAGGCAATCCAAAAGGACCATGCTCATAATTGATGGGTTTTAGCCATAAGAACTTTCCTATGTGCGCATGCAAAACCCTAATGCTCGGATCTAGGCTTTCTAATAAACATGCTTCGAATCCAAGTCTTCTAATGACTTATTAGTTTAAATAACAACATTGAAACAGATCTAGAATCATACCTTTCAGTTCCTTGTTGATCTTGAGGTCTTGGAGCTTCTAGAGTCACAAATGTCACTCCTCTAATGGCTTACAAACACCAATAGCAAGAAGAATGATTTAGGTGAGAGGAGAGGGGAGGAATTCGGCCAGGGTTCTCTTACTTTATGAGATGTGTCGAATTCCCTATGCCATGGGGTCTATTTATGCTTGTAGACTCCTTAAGGGTTACAACCTAAACCCTAATTGGATAATCTTCTCTTAAGGCTATCCAAATCCATTCCATAGATAAGCATATGGACGATTTAGCTATCCTAAAGCCCTTAGGATTCGTCCATACCATATCCAAATAGATTTACAGTCTAAAGCTTAACTATCAAACAATTGACAATTTATACCCCTTTATTTAATTAATCTCTTTAAGTCACCAAATTAATTCTAATTAATTCTATGACTTATATTAATCAAATAACAAATATATTATTCATTATATTATTCTCATAATATATTAATAATATTTACTCTCTCTTAATAAATCATCCTATCAAGTTGCTATGGTGAAGGCAACCCAAAAGGACCATGCACAACCGGGTCAAATATTTGCCTAATATAGTTGCAGCCTTAGACACTATTCCAACAGTCTCCCACTTGGATAAGTCTAGTAACTATATGCACAAGTACAATTCGGTTTGCAATCGTAGCTCTCAAAGACGCTGTCAACTCTGATCTAATCAATCTTGTCCTTTAGATAAGGGAACGTATAGTCCTCTGTTAGATATCATGCTGACAATCCTATGGAATGGTTAGTCAAGCATTTAGGTTTCTCGATCTCTGATTTATTTGACATAGAACTTAATCGAACACATCAATTCAGTTCTGACCGGGCTCGGCACATAAGTCAAATCAAATTATCGAGCGGCCGAGACATCGCTTTTACCTTCTTAGATAAAAGTTACAGATAAACTTCGACTTATATGCATTTACTTATTCATTAACCAACTATACACAACAATACGTTTTATAACACCGAGTTACTGATGCGTTTTCGTATTATCAATGTACAATCAATTAACAAATAACAAATCATATATCTAGGTTTTAAGACCATATGATATTATCGTCTTGCGATCACCTTTTATATCGTATTCCATAAGGTGATTCCAGCAAGCGCGGGTTTATTCCAATGCTCAAAACTAGTTCATAAGCACTCATGAACATTGTAGCAATCCTTTGCTATGTCTAACACCATTTAGACAATCTACACACCAATTCATGACAATCTTCATTCATATCTACTCCCAACATATGAACGATTGTGGACCATTTGAACAATTTCTATTATTCTTAATAATCTTAATTATTCTGGAAGTCAAAACATGCAAAATGAAACAATAGTTAAACAATTAACATAAGATAGTAACATTACTCATAAATAAAACTCCTTTATTTAATCATCAAATGTCAATTACATTTATCTATTACACGTTTCTAATACTATCTAATCTATGCTAATATCATCCTTCAGCCCAATACTCCTAGCATGCTGCAAGTGCTTAACCCTACTCAGTCCCTTTGTAAGCGGATTTGCTGGGTTATCTTCTGATGATATCCTCTTTACTACGAGTTGTCCTTCTTCTACACGATGTCTAATTAAGTGATACTTTCTGTCGATATGTCTTGATCTACCATGATCCCTCGGTTCCTTGGTCAAGGCAACCGCGCCTTCTTTATCACAGAAAATCTCCATTGGCTCCTTTATGGCAGGTACAACTCCAAGATCACCGATGAAGTTCTTTAGCCATATTGCCTCTTTCGACGCTTCGCTCGCTGCAATGTACTCTGATTCGCACGTTGAATCAGCTACGGTCTCTTGCTTGGAACTCTTCCATGTCACTGCTCCTCCATTTAGGGTAAAGACCCAGCCCGACTGCGAACGGTATTTGTCCCTGTCGGTCTGAAAGCTGGCGTCACTATACCCTCGCACCTTCTAGTCATCACTCCCTCCGAGGACTAAGAACCATTCCTTTGTCCTCCGAAAGTACTTAAGGATGTTTTTCACCGCAATCCAATGTGCTTTGCCAGGATTCCCTTGATATCTGCTAACCATGCTCAAAGCGAAGGCTACATCAGGGCGAGTACAAGTCATAGCATACATGATTGAGCCAACTGCGAAAGCGTATGGTACTCGGCTCATCTCTGCTATCTCAGCTTCGGTACTCGGACTTTGAGTCTTACTCAATTTGGCATTACTTTGTATCGGTAGTTCTCCCTTCTTTGAGTTTTCCATACTAAAACGTTTTAGTACCTTCTCTAAGTAAGTATTCTGACTAAGTCCAATTAGTCTCTTACTTCTTTCTCTTACTATCCTTATTCCCAAAATGTAGGAAGCCTCTCCGAGGTCCTTCATAGCGAAACACTTCCCGAGCCAGGACTTAACCTCCTGCAGAGTCGGGATGTCGTTTCCTATGAGTAATATGTCATCGACATATAGAACGAGGAAGCTTACTATACTCCCATTGGCTTTGACATATACACAAGATTCGTCTTTGCTTCGTACAAATCCAAACTCTTTGACTTTCTCATCGAAGCAAAGATTCCATCTGCGATACGCTTGCTTAAGTCCATAAATGGACTTCTCAAGCTTACACACTCTATTCGGATGCTTCGGATCCACAAACCCCTCTGGCTGAGCCATGTAAACATCCTCAGCCAACTTTCCGTTAAGGAAAGCGGTCTTGACATCCATTTGCCAAATCTCATAATCATGAAATGCGGCAATTGCTAGCATCACTCTAATAGATTTAATCTTCGCAACTGGTGAGAAGGTCTCATCAAAGTCAACTCTGGGAGTTTGAGTAAAGCCCTTCGCGACCAATCGCGCTTTATATGTCTGTACGTTCCCATCCACGTCGGTGTTCTTCTTGAAGATCCATTTGCACCCAACGGTCTTACGTCCGGGCACGTAATCAACCAAATTCCAAACTTGGTTATCATACATGGATTGGATCTCGCTATCCATTGCCTCTTTCCACTTTACAGACTCCGGGCCTGCCATGGCTTCCTTATAACTATTAGGTTCATCAAGATTTACTAGTGTACCATCACTAATATACGTGTCCCCTGCGGTAGTAATATGAAAGCCATAAAACTGGGGATGAACTCTAACTCTATCGGAACGTCTAAGAGGTAAGGATTTGTCAATCGGTTCAACCGGAGTTTCCTCCTCGGGTTGAATGCCAGCGATAGAGGTTCCTTCATCTATCGACTCTTGAATCTCTTCAAGTTCGATTTGCCTCCCACTGTCTCCTTGGCTCATGAGTTCTCGCTCTCGGAAAACTCCTCTCCTCGCAACGAAGACAACATTGTCCTTCGGTCTATAGAAGAGATATCCAAAGGATGTCTGCGGGTAGCTGATGAAAATACATCGCTCACTTCGAGGTTCAAGCTTGTCATGAGTATCTCGTCTTACGAAAGCCTCGCAACCCCAAACCTTGATATGTGCCAACGAGGGAGCTTTCCCTGTCCACATCTCGTGAGGTGTTTTGGCAACCTTCTTAGTAGGGACTCGGTTAAGGATATGGGCGGCAGTCTCTAAGGCATACCCCCAAAAAGAGATAGGTAGTGAAGCACGACTCATCATAGAGCGAACCATATCCAATAAGGTTCGATTACGCCTTTCTGCCACACCATTCAACTGCGGTGTCCTAGGAGGCATCAATTGTGAAACTATTCCACACTCCTTGAGATAATCGTGGAATTCAAGACTTAGGTACTCTCCTCCTCGATCGGATCGAAGCATCTTGATTTTCCTGCTCAATTGATTCTCCACTTCATTCTTGAACTCTTTGAACTTTTCAAAGGTGTCTGACTTTTGCTTGATTAAGTAGATATACCCATATCTACTATAGTCATCGGTAAAAGTCACATAGAAGCGGTTCCCATCCTTCGTGGTTGATCTAAACGGTCCACATACATCGGTACGTATTAGGTCCAATAGACCCTCGCCCCTTTCACATGTACTCGTGAAGGGTGACTTAGTCATCTTTCCAAGCAAACAAGACTCGCATGTGTCATCTTCCCTAAGGTCAAATGACTCCAACACTCCATCCTTTTGGAGTTGGGCTATGCGTTTCTTGTTGACATGTCCTAAATGACAATGCCACAAGGATGCTTTATCCATACTAGTGGAAGAATCAATATTCAAAACATCATTTCCTAAGTTATCAACAATCATAATGGTTTCATATATTCCATTACATGGTATAGCTTCAAAGTAAAAGACACCATTTAGATAAGCCAAAATAGAACCATTCTCATTATTAAAAGAAAATCTAAATCCTTGTCTATATAAACCATGAAATGAAATGATCTTTCTAGCCATTTCTGGCGAATAGCAACAATTGTTCAAATCTAAAACCAAACTATTCCTAAGCACTAAAGAATACACTCCAATCTTGGTCACAGGCGACGATCTTCTGTTCTCCATGATTAGATTGATCCTTCCTTGCTCCACATCCCTACTTCTTCTTAGTCCCTGCACATTAGAACAAATGTGATAACCACAACCGGTATCAAGAACCCAAGAAATAGCATGATTAGAATCGTTAGATTTGATTGTGTATATACCTGCAAAAGATGGCTTGATCTTTCCCTCTTTGATTGCTTGCAGGTAATCTGGGCAGCTTCTCTTCCAATGTCCTATCTTGTGGCAGTGGTGGCACTCTGCCTCCTTTGGGTTAGAGCAGGGCTTAGCGGGATCAACTTTGGTCCCACTAGAAGAGGCATCATCTCGGGCTTTCACCTTGCGATAGTTCTTCGATGAAGCTTTCCTCTTCTTTCCCTTTCCTTGACCAATAGCCAAGACAGGAGCAGCGGGCGGATTGGGAGTAGGTGCAACAGACTTGTCCTTGAAGTTGCTCTCAGCAACCCTCAAGAGACCTTGGAGTTTGCTTAGGGTGACCTCTTCTTTGTTCATGTGGTAGGTCATCCTAAATTGGTTGTACATCGGAGGCAAAGAGTGAAGCACCATATCGATCGCCAAGTCTTCACCGAAGTCAACATTTAACTTGCGAAGGCGGTCGACATACCTTTGCATCTTTTGCAGGTGCACGGTAAGAGATTCTCCATGACCTATCTTCGCGGAAATCATGTTGGTGAAAATCTCATAACGCTCTTGTCTCGCGTTTTGATGGTATCTCTCCAATAAGTCTTGGTGCATCTCGTACGGGTACATGTCCTCGTAGGACTTTTGGAATTCGGAGTTCATGGTAGCGATCATGATGCAATGTACCTTCGTTGCATCTCGCTCATGAGTTTCAAAGGCGGTGATTTCGGCAGGAGTAGCAACTTCGGGGTTGATTTTCTCGAGCTTCTCATCGAGGACATACTCCTTATCCTCATAGCGAGCAATGGTGCGAATGTATCTTATCCATTCGCTAAAGTTCGTTCCATCGAAGGTGACCTTTTGGCAAAGGCTCATCAACGTGAAAGAACTAGCAGCAGCGTTGTTTGCGTTCGACATCTACAATTAGAAAGGACAAAGATAGATTAGAATAAGAATCCCTAATTATCACCCAATAAGAAAAATTAGGGCTAGGATCCAACAATAACATTTACATACTAGAAAAGGGATGCCGTAATCTAACATGCAAATAAATTGAAGGTAAGTGAATGACGATTCACTAATTCTCCATCACAAAACTTAAACTATTAGTCCTAAGTGTTTTTGAGAATTCCTAGGTTCGGATGAGATTCATTGAAACTATTCAATGGCATGTTTAAATCTCGATATGCCCCTCTTGTTTGTGACTGGGATGCCGAGGATCACAAAGCGGGTGTGAATTACCATGCAAATTCACATGGTGCCTTCATTGTAACGATCATCTATTCGATGTGCCGGTAAACCACACACGCTCCATCGAACTATGATAAACAATGAATCACCCTTTGCCACCTTCGCTTAGAACCAATTAGTGTGCCGGTAAACCACACACGCTCCACTAACTTTTTAGCAAGGTGCAAAGTGTAATTTCATGGGATTGCATCAATTCACTTTTTCCTAAAGTAACTAGGATTGGGAAATTTTAAAAATATGTGTAGTTACTTTATACTTATTATTATACTTTTAACGAGAGGATGAGGTTTCCCTATCCTACCCGTTCGGCTAACGACCCTCCACCAATCAAGCAAGCGGTGGGTGTGAGTGTACACCCATTAAGCGCCATTTTATAGGCCGCAACCTTATACCCACCTTATAGATTGGCTTCGTGAATGAGGCCTACTAACGGTAAGACTAGCATTTAGTTATACATATATATATTATTCTAGTAATATCATATTAGTATAGGGTTGTATTTTAAAACTTTTAAAATCTAGGGTTTGAAATTTAAGTTGTCTAAATTAAAACTTTTAATCACAAATATAAATTTCAAAACTTGAGGGTAGGTTTTAAACATTTAAAACATGGAGGATCAAATAAAAAATAATTCCAATTAACAATTAATATCCTAATTATCTATATTTGATTTTATTCAAGATTTCTTTTAAGATAATTACCAAAATAATCAAAATAATTAATTAATTATCATATAAGGAAATTAAATATTTTATTAGTTGATAAATACCTTTAACTAGATCAAGATAATAGTCATATATATCAAAAAATTGGATTTAGATTGATCTATTATGATTAAGGTAAGTTTCCATAAGATAATTATGAAAAAATCCCGAATCTGGCCATTCCTGACGCCTGGACTCGCCGAGTGCACAAGGGGATTCGCCGAGTCAGGCCTACTCGCCGAGTCCTCCTTGGAACTCGCCGAGTCCATGACTCAGAAACCTCAAAATCGAATTTTGCAGGTTTGTTTCAGTTAATCAAGCAACAATTTAAAGAAAACCAAGCTAGGCTCTGATACCACTGATGGGTTTTAGCCATAAGAACTTTCCTATGTGCGCATGCAAAACCCTAATGCTCGGATCTAGGCTTTCTAATAAACATGCTTTGAATCCAAGTCTTCTAATGACTAATTAGGTTAAATAACAACATTGAAACAGATCTAGAATCATACCTTTGAGTTCCTTGTTGATCTTGAGGTCTTGGAGCTTCTAGAGTCACAAATATCACTCCTCTAATGGCTTACAAACACCAATAGCAAGAAGAATGATTTAGGAGAGAGGAGAGGGGAGAAATTCGGCCAGGGTTCTCTTACTTTATGAGATGTGTCGAATTCCTTATGCCATGGGGTCTATTTATACTTATAGACTCCTTAAGGGTTACAACCTAAACCCTAATTGGATAATCTTCTCTTAAGGCTATCCAAATCCATTCCATAGATAAGCATATGGACGATTTAGCTATCCTAAAGCCCTTGGGATTCGTCCATACCATATCCAAATGGATTTACAGTCTAAAGCTTAACTATCAAACAATTGACAGTTTATACCCCTTTATTTAATTAATCTCTTTAAGTCACCAAATTAATTCTAATTAATTCTATGACTTATATTAATCAAATAACAAATATATTATTCATTATATTATTCTCATAATATATTAATAATATTTACTCTCTCTTAATAAATCATCCTATCAAGTTGCTATGGTGAAGGCAACCCAAAAGGACCATGCACAACCGGGTCAAATACTTGCCTAATATAGTTGCAGCCTTAGACACTATTCCAACAATAATCGGGTCAAGTACATACCAAAATAGTTATGGACTTAGACATTAATCCATCAGTCTCCCACTTGGATAAGTCTAATAACTATTTTGTATAACATCAGAACCTGATCAGCAATCGTAGTTTGCAAAAGCCGTTGTCAACTCTAATCTTATCAGATATGCATGTCCTTTAGATAAGGGATCATATATTACTCCATTCTCAAGATATCGTATAGACAATTTTGATCATTCTCTCTATATTGTTTCCCGACTTTCGATTTATGACGACTGACAACAGACTACAATTGAACACATCAACTTAGTCCCGGCTGGGCCAAGCGCTTAGGTGTCATCACTAAATCATCAAGGGCCCCACAAATATCGCTTTTTATCCCACTTTGGGTAAAAGGAATGGATAAACTTTGACTAAAATGCTCACTTTCTCTTACTCATCAAATCACACACAACAATATGTTTTATAACACCAAGTTACTGGTGCGTTTACATATTATCAATGTGCAACCAAATTGTAATTACAACTCACACATCTCGGTTTCAAGAATATACAATATTATCGTCTCACAATCATTCGTGATAAAAAATTCATCAAGTGATTCAAGTGAGCGTGGGTTTAATCCAATACTCTAATCTTATCAAAGCACTCATGAACTCTGCAGCAAACTTGTGCTATGTCTAAACACTCTAACCAATCTACAGACATATTAATGATAGTCTTCCTTCATACCTACTTCCTATGTATGACTGAATGTGGAGGTTCGAATAACCTAGTTATTCTGGAAGTCAAAACATGCAAAATTTAAACACAATAATAATACTTAATCCTATATGGCCCCAAAACTTTTGATTGTAAATAACACACTTTTATTTAACCACCATATTGATTACTCATTGTTGATTATTTAATGTTTCGGATAATCAACTTGACATTTGAATTTCAGCAATAGTTTTCCCATGCACCAGGCATGCACACTATGTTTCCTATGGTTCATGCTTTGTGAAATAGATCAATTGAAAACTTTTCCAATGATGCTCATTTCACAATTTCTAATCCTCATTATTAGTGTAATAATACAAACTTCTTGCCACTATCAGAATACGTTAGATTCTAACATTTTATGCAATGATCCTTTCGTAATGTCATAGCACTAAGTCACCAAGACCTGGCCAATGAAATTACAAGGTTCACTATCAGAAATTGTTACAAAACAATTCTATAGATGTGATGTCTCTCACTCAAAGTACATTCCTTTGAACATCCTTTTTGCATAAAATTTTCTAATCTAGACATAAAGTCATAATTTCCAACTCCCAATATGGAAACATTTTCATATTTATCATACGAGAACTCATTCTTAATAGAATCTTATTTATTCATAATAATGTCGATATGGTCCATCCAACACTATACTTCCAACTACTCACAAGCAACAAATCCTTGGCGAACCTTAGATCATCCTTTGATAGTTGTTTAATTATTTTAGTCACGAACCGTTCTAGTCCCTTTCCCCTCTTAATGCGCTAAGCATTTGGAAAATTTTAGAACGATCAAACATTATAGCATATGCAATCGATCCTATACCCGAAGCGTATGGGACACGATTCATAATGTCGTACATAAAGACGTGATGCTTTACCAGTCTTTTGCTATAATATTTCTAATTGCCATGTTCTCACAATTTTGATTATAAAAAAGGGATTCCGTAATCATAACCAAATTTTGAGATTGCAATTATCCTTTCCATATATAGAATTTCCTCATGTTGAACCATTCCAACACAACATTCATATATATATATTTGACTAAATTTGATTAAAATTCCACAATCTAAGCCTTTAGATTTGAAATGACGTATAATATTGTCTCCCTTAATTATAGCAAAACAACTTTTCAACCCTTGCAACTTTGCAAATTGAATCTTTGTTTTTCTATAATTAATATTGCTAACTTGCAATACTTAAAATAATAATCATGCTCCCACTAACACAATGATTATTTCCTTATTAGCATAACACTTATCCTCCCACTAGCTTCGACATGTATTCAGAAAACAATTGAACTTCCATAAGACAATGCTTATTGAAATCCTTAAGTTCATATTTCTAATACCTAATGCTTTGATAAGCCTTTAGCTATGTTTTTTTAAACTCATGCACCTTTTGTCTTAGAAAGCTCACATGTGCGTCTAAACAAATTCATAACTTATGTTACTAAGTCCCAAATGTTCAGACTAATTTCCAAATCTCACAATTCGAACTATGAAGAGGGATGCCATAATCATAATCGAATTTGAGAATATAATTTACACAACTGCTATCTCCTTAAAATCTCTCTTAGTGAAAGCATTTCCTTACAATCATTTTCATGAATGAGAGAAACCTTATGTCACTTAGATTTTATAGTGTATGTGTTCCTATCCATATGAATTTTGCCAAAACCAAGGTTTGCGACAAATTCAAGCTCATATGGACTGAACTTGTTCAATTTTGATTCCTTGCCTCATGGTAGCATGAATGCCCACCATGTCTTCCTACATATCAATGTACTTTCCATTGAACAAGGTGCATTGTCTTTATTCCTTCAAATGAGAACTCATAGAACTCACATGCATAATTAACTCAACTGGAATGGCACAGAATTAAGAGTATGATAGGTTATAAACCTCAAATCACGTGCTAGTGATGATCAACTAGGTTTACTCTTGATTTGTTCATGAACCTTTTCAAGACCATTAAGACTCCCACTGACTCCTTGGCATATAAGATTCTTTTGTCAAGAAACTTCCTTGACAAAACAAATATTCAAGAGTTAGTGTAGCTTCTTATCAGGTTTAAAACTTCACTCAGTTGGTCTTAGTTGGTCCTTGTCTTATCCAAGACATTACAACTTACCAATTTCAAATGTGCAAGAATAAGAAAACTTTTCCAGTTTCCACATTTGATGAGTGTTATAAACCGTTTTAAGAATCGTCACTTAATTCACAATCTTAGAGTATGACTCTAAGACTTGATACTGGAACGAAGTATGATTGGCTTCTTGATTTTAACCATTTCCACAATTCTCGATTCCTCTTCTTAGACATACAAATGCACTAAGACTCACTTAGAGGATCGATTGAGATATGGTTCTTAATCATTAAGACTTATCATAAAACACAATAAAAGGTACTCTCCTTTCATCTTAGAATAGAGAAACTTTTATCTTTCTGCCTTCTTGATTCTTCGTATTTGTTCTGCTATTACTTGAAACTATTTCAATCAACTCAGAATTACACTTAATCTTATAAGTATAATCATATTTACTTAACTTTAGTAAATCATTACGAATATCTTTATCGCTCTTGTGGTGGACTTGATCAACGTACAACCTAGTGTACTCGATCTCCTAGTCCTTCACTTGACACTTTGTCAAAGAATTAGTCTAATTTCCAAATATAAAGTTTCTCATTCATCACTTGACACTTTGTCAAAGAATTAGAAATACACAAACATCCATTTTCACACATGCCATTGCAAGGATAAATAAATAAATAAATCTCAAAATTTATTTTATTGCAGAAAAACTTGTCCTTACAATGCAATTCAAATGAAAACTATGCTATTACATATTCCTAAACAATCTATTCTAACTCCAAGTAGTATCTCAAGAATCCAATCTTCATGCAATGCGATCGAAATCCATTTCTTCATGATCAGATTCAGCTCACTTCTTCCCTTAACCTTCCTCTCTTTTCTTCGATCCTACAAAACATCAAAATGCAATCTTATCACATCATGTATTAAGAATCAAAAATAGGAAATTAAAAGAGTTAGATGGTGGCTTTTACCTGAAATAGAGCGATATGCCATGACTCCCCCATCTCTTAGATCTCTCAGGTAGTTTGGGCAGCTTCGTCTCCAATTCCCCTTCTCTTGGCAATAAAAGCAAATGGACTCCTTTGGCACATTACATGGGACAATCTCATACTTAGTCCTTTCTGGACTTCCAATGTTGCCAGTGTCCATTGAATTTTAGGAGTTTGATTCACCAGACAAATTTGCTTGACCAGCACGTCAAATCATTGTTGATTCAGCAACTATAAGAAAATAGGTGAGATCAATTAGGGTCACGTCGTGTTCCATCATATAGCACTCTCTTACGAACTCACTATATGATTCAGGAAGTGACTGAAGAACCCAGTCAATAGCCAACTCACCTGAAATCTCGACACCCAACATCCTTAATATGTCAATGTGTGACTTCATCTCTAGGACATGTGCACACACATGTTTACCATCTTTGTGTTTACTTGACAAAAGGGCTTGAGTGAGCTTGAAATTTTCAATCCTTCGAACTTGTGGGTTAGGGAGAATAATTGGAGGAGGTGGAGGAAGTGAAGCATGATCTCTTGTTCCTCGATCATATCGTGGAATATCATCTTCAAAGAATTCAGGAAGACCATGATTGCTAGATCTAGACATCTACAAAATGGGAGAAAATTCAAGTTAAATTGATTGAGTCCTTAATAAAACACCCAAATGTGATATTAAGGCTAAGCTCCGAGACAATACTCTACAACCTAGAAGAGGGATGCCATAATCTAGTTGCAGAATATTTGAAGGTAGGTAAATGTGACAACCCGAAATTTTCATTTGTACGAACTCTATAGTCAAACACTTCAATTAAAAGTCAAATTTAATTATGTTAAATTTAGCTCGATTTAAAGTCCGTTTGGGTATTTTTAAATATTTATTCTTCGAAAGAATAAACAAAAGGAAGTATACTCTAGGATTAATGGTACAACATTTGAGTCGCAAAACTCCAAGAGTTTGGAGTTTTCGGCCCAAAATAGTGTTAGGGCCGAAAACCCTAAAGAGTATATAAATGACACTTAGTCATTTTTATCATTTTTGTCACACCCCGAAAACCGAAGACGGAAACATTTCCGGGGTTGACTCCACGTTGAGTATCAAATCCAATGTACACAGTAAGTAAAGTAGAACAACCATTACATTACATATAAAAGTTTTACAATTGTTTTCAAAAGTAAAGTTGTACAGTTGTGCTACATAACATATATATATATATATATATATATATATATATATATATATATATATATATATATATATATATATATATGAACAAAATGAAACGGGTCTTCTGAGCATTCCGACTTCGAGAAAAAAGGATCTTCGGTACCTGTTCTAACGTTGACCTAAGAACACAAGCGGTTTTGAAAATCAGCATAATGTTGGTGAGTTCATAAGCGGTTTTTGTTTTGTGAAAATGATCATGTATCCTTTCTGTTTCTGAAAATGTAACATATGCCAAGAAAATCCCATATTTTCTTTAAATGGTTGGTTGTTGTTTCACAATATGTAAAGTAAAGTTGTACACTGAAAACATGTTTACCCTTGTGAAAAATGTACATTTAGGTTATCTGTTTTGTTTTACTGTTCTGGTTATGTACCAATGGATCCCTAGGAAAGTCCCATACTTTCCTGATTGTAAGTTACCATTTGTAAAAGATGTAAGGTTATCCACTTTGTTACACTTTTCTAGTTATGTAAATGTTCCCCAGGAAAGCCCCATGCTTTCCTGAATGTTGGTTTTCATTGTAAAGATGTATTCTGTTAGACCTGGTTATGTACAAGGTTTCACAGGAAAGTCCCATACTTTCCTGAATGTTGGTTATCAATGTAAAAGATGTATAAAGTTATTCATTATTACTATAAGTAAATCTCTATTATCCTAATTGCGAGTTCCATAACCATACTATAGACTGAACCTGTGGCAATAAGTAGTCCACAACCTTATGACTTTCGTCACCCTTGAACCATTTCGGTTTGGCTGTAGCTAGCAGCCAGGTGTGGGGTAGTCAGCCCCGTATAGATCTATACACTTAAGTCACGCTCTCTAAATCCCAGAGATTCTAGTTACGGGTGCAGTCCTCCACTCGCGTATCTCTATGGAGTGTTCGCCGAGGACGTGTCTCCAATCATACAGGAATAAAAAATTTACTAGTAATAATATGATAATCCTCCACTCGCGTATCTCTGTGGAGTGTTACCGAGGACAAGACAGTGTACAAATTATATTGTTCATGTGTTCTAATGTCATGCTTTTAACTGATAAAATTTGGAAAACATTTGTGAAATATATAAAACGTAACAGTTTATAAAACTCATTTCACAAATAAATGTTTACGTGATCTGCATGCTCGAATGGTTATCAGTTGTATCATTCAGTATTAAAAGCATGTAAAGTATGAAACACACACACGAAAAACAAGTTTTTGAGTACAAGAAACCCATGTACTTTGCTTGTGTTCCCCCCCCCCCCCCCCCCCCCCCCCCCCGCCCCCTGAAAACAGTGAAAAACAGTGAAAAAGGATAGGGGTATGAACTCACCAAACTCGGAAATGCGACGATTTCGGACACTAGACGTTGGTTCGGGGCTTGATTACTCGCGCTGTCCCTATGTAAAATGAAATAATGTCCATATATATTTAATTAGGGATACATTCACTAATTATATGGAACATTACACTCCAACGAGGTTAAACACCTCAAAACAAGCGTTTGGAGTGACCCGGGTGACATCTTTGGACATAATATGGCACTAGGGACTTAGGAATTGAGTTTACTCCCCAAGAGTAAACATATTAGGGAGTTTACGGCCATATAACACCCACATACATGAGTTCACGGCCGTGAACTCATGTGGGTGTGATTTTGAGGGTTTATTGACTTGTTTGGACTTGGGGATTGTTGGAATGACTTACTAAAAGGCCTTCGAACAATGTGAATGAATTAATACCACTTAAAAGGGAGTTCACGGCTGTAAACTTGGAGTTTACGGCCGAAAACTCTCCTAGGGTCAAGAAAAATCGATTTGAGGCACAAGGAGCAATCACATGTGATTCTAATTAATTTTCCAAGGTTTGGTATCAATTTTGGGCACCATATAACATACTTTTAGGAGTTTACGGCCCAGGAGCATGTTCTATGGCCGTAAACTCTCCTATGTTCATGAATAATTAATTTTTGACCCTTAAAACAATTACATGTGATTCTAGAAATTTTCCCAAGCCTTTGGGGTGAATTAGGGGCATCATTTGACATAGATTTATGAGTTTACGGCCAAAGGGTATGTGCCTAGGCCGTAAAATCTTATATGTGGCATTTTGATATGTTACAAACCCCCCAAACTATTTTTAGATGGATCTAGGATTTACCACAAGGCTATTGGTTGAGTTACAAGGCATTTAGACATGATTTAAGGTGTTAAATCCCCATATTTGAGGAGTTTACGGCCCAAGAACAAGCCTTGGCCGTAAACTCTCTTTTGTCCCTCAAAATTCATGTTTTAAATGTGTCAAGTCCCAATTTGCAAGCCTTAAGGTCGTATCTAAGTCCCAATAATGATTTGGAAGGGTTAGATGGCTTAAAAACCCCAATTTCAAGTGTTTACGGCCCAAGCTTGATCCTTGGCCGTAAACACATGTTCTAGGTCCTAAAACTCAATTTAAACATCAATTTGAAGGCTAAAGTGGTTAGATAACAAGTTAGGGATGTTACCTCTTTGATTTGGTGCCTTAAATCTTTGTTTTTGGACCTTTGATTATGGATGAGGAGAGAGGTTGGAAGTGTTTATGGAAGAATGGCCAAAAGCTTCGAATGAAAGCTTTGAATCATTTATATAGTGCTCGGAAATTGGACACGGCGGAATCCTACCCGATACCGGCGTTAGGCAGGGCTTTTGGTCGCACTCGGCCAAGTTGTCGTAACCCGATATGGTCGATTCTAGAATTATTCCGATAACTATTATGGGGTGTTAGAATGATTCCTAATGGCATTAAGACACCCATTAACTCATTTTAGGTCGATATATGATAATGACTTAATTTAACGACGAAATCGGAAACGGATTTGAAAACGGCGTTTGGTTGATCGAATTGGATTACAATTTGAGTTACAAGAAGTGATATGAAATTTCGGGTTGTTACAATTTTTTTTACCATTTCCAAGTCAAGAACAATTCTCTCTCAAGTATCATCCAAAATTTTGTCAAGATCTTCAAGATTGGTAAGTGTTTCCATCCTTGTTTAGTTGATCTCTTCCATTATCTAGTGATCTTACATGATTTCATCCGTGAAATCATTCCATTTTCTTAGATCTTCAAGTGTTCTTCAAGACCACCAAGAACACACACTAGTGTTTTGGGCCGAAAAACACCTTCTTTGCTTCCATGTTGTAAGTATATATCTCATATACTCATTATCTAGTAAGGATACTTAATTTAGAGCCTTGAAAACATCCATTTATCCAAGAAGAAAGGTGTTTTCGGTCTAGTGCAACTCCTTAGACCGAAAACCCTTATGAAAGGTGCAAAATGACTTTAAGCCTTCCTAATGCTTAGTATTGAGTCTAGAACACTACTTGCTTGTTGGAAGCCCTTGGAAATCACCTTATACATCAAAGAACAAGAGTTTTCGGCCAACCTTTCGGACCAAAAACCTCTTGGACCGACAGCCATATGGACCGAAAACCACAAGAAACATACCACTTGGACCGAAAGCCCCTTTAAGTGGCTATACAAGCCTTAGATACAACCCTTGATACTACTAGTACTTGAATCAAAGTGTTTTTCCATATCCTAGGGTGTCTTAACTTGGTTAATTAGTTGTTAAATGACTAATTGGATACATATATGTATTATTATATGATAAATAGGATCCGTGGGTGTGCTCAAGTCTTCACTTGACATTTAGCATCCTATACCATCCGTTCATCCAAACCACTCACTACAAGTGAGTCCATACCCCTCAAACAAACCTTTTGAATGCTTTTGCATGCATTTAAATACTTGTATAGGCGGAATACAAGTTGAATATCAAAGTTATTATATCAATCACATGTGATTAATAACTACCAAACATATGAATTTACTATACTTTCGAACCGTTTATCAAACAAACTACTTTTAAATCGTTTTACATACTGACATCAAGTCATGATTATTTCATTGCTTCAAACCCTTTAAATGTATTACAAAACCTCTTTTTCACTTATGTATTCATAGAAACCATATATATACACTTATGTAGTAAGTATATAAGTACGTATTTGATAGGATGGCTGTGACTTCAGCTCCAACACCTTGTATAACAAAGGTGTTTAAACTTACATGGACACTTCAAACTACATTACTAGGAAACTATAATAGGTGTAGTTTGGGAAATACTACCTACTATTCCTAGTACAAATGGAACATACAAGAGTCAGTTCATTCATGAGTCTATACAAATGTATTACATACTATATGGAGAGATACTATTACATACTATAGGAAGAGATACGATTACATACTATATGATGAGATACTATTACATTTTATATGAGTATATACTATTATATACGTACGGGACTAACCATTCTACACCCAGCTGTTAGCTATAGAGGTAAAATGCACATCGACATATGTCTACGGTTAATATTATTCGGCAAGTTACTATGCCGTGTTTATCCTAGTACCAAAGGATAATACTTAAATGATTATATAATGTTCCCTTTTACTTATATTATGTAACCCTTTCACATAAACGATGAAGTAGACTATATTTTGATAATAATAGTTACACATGGGAAAATTACATACTTTTACAAGAAACAAACATACAAAACAGTCGGGTCTTGGTAGAAGACTACATTTTATACTAGTATGAGATATATGGTTTCCTAGGGTTTTTCACACTTATATGAACTGTATCATCAAACATTTATAGGTCTTTTCCTTACGGTTTTACAAATCAAAAACATTAAAGTACTTATGAATTCACCAACTTAAATGATGACCTATGCTTTCAGAATAACTTGTATTCTCGGGTCATCAGTAGAGAGGTACCGGTGACCAGTTTTTGTTGAGAAGACGGAACACAGACAAGACTCGTCCGTTATCATTCATTTTTGGTGTCTATTACATTACAAAGAACACACATGTATTAAAATTATATAATTAATGGAATGGATGATTTTTGTTTACTTATTTACTATTACCGTGTTGTGATACTATACATGATGTCCTCCGCCCCAGAACGTTTCTGCTGTTCTCGGTTTTGGGGTGTGATAGTAAATGACGATTTACGAATTTCCACCATGAAAAATAAAAATGAATTTTAAGTTTTAAATGAATTGAAACTCCTAGATCTTTTGAGATTCATTGAACTTTTCAATGGCATTTTTAATCTCGATTATGCCCTTCAGGTTTGTGACTGGGATGTCGAGGATCACAATCAATGTGTGAATAACCATACTAATCTACGTGGTGCACACATAGCTACTATCACCTAATCAATGTGTCGGTTAGCCAGACATGCTCGATTGACCTATGATAAACATCAAGGCACCCTTTGCCACCAATGTCACCCCAAATTAGTGTGTCGGTTAACCACGCACGCTCCACTAACGTTTGACAAATGTATGAAGTGTAATTCCATGGACTAGCATACAATTTCACATTTTGCCTAAAGTAACTATGATTTGGGAATTTGTAAAAGCATATAGTTACTTTGTACTTCATTATACTTTTAATGGAAGGTTACGTCCTATCCTACCCGTTCGTCTAACGACCCTCCAGTAGTCAAAAGTGCGGTGGGTAAGAGTGGATACCCATTCAATCACCATTTTATAGGCAATTTCCTTAAACACCCCTTAATGCCAACTTCGTGAATGAGGCCTAATAACGGTAAGACTGATTTTTTACTCATACACATATATAATACTAGACTTCTAATGTTTTTTATATTATAGGGTGTATTTTACACTTTTAATTTGATTAAATGTAAACCAAAACTTTATGGAATTATTAACTCTCTTTTAATTATACACTTTAATTAATTAATTAAACCATAAGGGTGTAATTTAAACTTTTCAATGTACTAGGTTTTATATTTTAAGATCTCAAATTATGACTTTTAATTAAATTTTAAAACGCAAAACTTGAGGGCAAGTTTTGAAACTTTTTCAAACTTAGGGTTTAGAATTTAAATATTTCAAAATTAAACTTTTAATCAAAATTTAAATTCCAAAATTTGAGGACAAGTTTTGAAACCTTTCAAAACATTAAGGTTTAACTATTCAAATTTCAAAAACAAAACTTTTAAGTTCAAATCTAAACTATACAAACCTAAAGGGTGTAAATTTAAACTTTTTCAAAATTACTAGGTAAAATATTTGTCTAATAATAATCCTATATTATCCATATTTAACCAAATCAATCAATTTTGACAAGGATAAACATTCCAAACATGAAAAAAAGATTTTAGGCAATAAAAACGAGTTTTGGTAATTATCCCCATCAAAATCCGGCCAGAAAATTGAAAATCCCGGCAACAGAATAGGCAACTCGTCGAGTCCTCTTTGGAACTCGATGAGTTCTTAGAGCAACTTGGCGAGTTCATCAGACAGTCAACCAAAAATTTCTATTTTCAGATCTTTGGCAGTCCAATATTGTATCTATTCAATAGAAAAACGACCTAGGCGCTGATACCACTAATGGGATTTCGAGCAATACATCATTCATATGGTGTACATGAAAACCCTAATAGATTTTGGATTTAGACACTAATCGAACAGAACTCTGTAGGGTATTTTGGGGAATTTGGAATTTTGTATTTAGCAAAGACATTTTATGGAACTTGGAAGTTTGAAGCATGCATTGTTTTCAGGGGGATTTGGAACTTTAAACTCTGCATGCTGTTTTGGGGAATTTGGAACTTTGAAATATGCATGGCGTTTCGGATGATATGGAACTTTGAATTTAACAAGTTGTTTTGGGTAATTTGGAACTTTGAAACTTCTAGGGCTTTTGGGGGGATTTGGAAATTTGAACTCCGCAAGGTGTTTTGAGAAATTTGAAACCTTGAATACTGTAGGGATTATTAGGGGATAAAGAACTTTGAAATCAATAAGGTTTTATGAGGAATTCGGAACCGAATTTGGTGTCCTACTCATTTATGCCATAAAATTGTCATAATAAAGAAGAATATTATCTATCTCAAGTCAAGTGCTTATGATAAAGTTACCAATATAGGACCGGTTTCCATGTTAAAAGCCTTAAAGTATTGTCCATTCGTGAACTTTTGTTGTCATTTAGGCCACTTTATATGTTTTTTTTGCTAATGAACACTTCATTATGCAAAACTCTGGCCTTCAATATGAAGTATATTTCAATATAAAGACTGAAGGTTCTAGGTTAGTCTCTGACATTTTATCTTTCACTTCATAAATAAATCATATAACTTGTAAATACTAATGTAATCCTCTTGACTTGATTGTTGTTGTAAATTTTGCAATTTGTTCTGTTGGTTGAGGGTATTATTATACAATACAAGTGAGAAGCTTTTGAATGCAAAGTGAGAGGATTTTTGGTCTTGTAATTGTGTCAGTGAGGTTATATTTCTCATGTATTTTAGTATTATTTAAGTTTCTTGATATTATATTTTGGTGATTTATGTTATGAGTATCTATAAGCTCCAAGTATTAGTCTTACCATCTCTTTGTTTTAGTTAGAATGAAAATTAAAAGTTGGGTACTTGATAAAGCCATAAATGTAAAGAATATAAATTATAATGAATTCATGATAAGTTTCTTAGTATTAACCTAAAATCACAAATAAGCCATAGGAGGAATACATGTTGAGTACATTGGTATCAACCTACGTGAACAAGATATATACATTAAACCTTTTACCCAATGGGAAAATTTGGCAAAGGCAAATACTACAATACAACCTAAGAAGGCAAAACCCTATGTACCAAAATCCAATAATAGACTATCACATTTTTTCCATATTGATGACTAGTCATGTGTGGCACACACACACACAGACTCTCTCTCTCTCTCTCTCTCTCTCTCTCTCTCTTTCTTTCTCTCTCTCTCTCTCTCATATGCACATGACTAGTTGCTACACTTAGGGAATTAATTGGACATTTTCTTATTTTATATATCTTCATTGTTGTTCCTAAAGGTATAAGGTTGCAATTTTGGTTCTTATATCACTATTTCATGTGATTTTGGTCTCTATCATGTCTTAGTTAATAGCCTAACTATTAATCTTTTTTGAAATAACCATTGTGCCTTTGGACTAAAACTAAAAAGATAGTATACCATAGGGACCAAGTTTGTAAATTTTCTCTTGTTCACTAAAATACCTTGCGCTTGGTACAGATATGACGTTGATAACTATAAGAAACTTTTAACAACATAGGCATATGTACATTTAAAATTTTATAAAACTTAAGTAAGAATGAAAATAAAATCACAAATTTGGTCCCTATGGTATACTTCTTGTTTCAGTTTTGGTCCAAGGTTGAAAATGGTCATTTTAAAAAATCCAGTTATGTTGTGTTTTCATTTCTGTTAGTTAGATTTATCCCCTAACACCTTGCAGTGTGAGAGGGAATATCATATTGGCCGTTCGAGGGAACATAAGAAGATTGATATGAAGGTTTGTGAATTTGAATTTAGTTATTTACTAAAATTTCCTACTTTTTTTATTTTATTACATATGATTAATTGTTCATGTGTTACTGGAGTTGCTATTTGGCAATTGGTTCTATAGTGTGGACTGTGGAATACTTAATTTGGTTCTTGAGAGATTGGTAGCATGTGGGCCTGTGAAGGTCCCTAATTCTCTTATGGGTTTAATCAGGGAGAAGTCGATGGTCTGTGATGCGAACAGAAACATAATCAGCTATTCCGATGTGAAGTGGATTATTTTGCGTGGGAAAGAAGTTTCTAATGAGAACAAAGTGTTGTTTTCACAAGCTGTTGATATCTTTCATGTGAGTATAATTTATAAACTATAAACTATTGATTTTATTATTATTCTTCACTGCTTCTAAAGATTATATAATTAATAACAATTTATTTTACTTCTGCTGGTGTTTTCATTGATTGCAACAAAAATGCTTCAATCCTATTGTTGATTCCATTACTGGAAGTGATTTTATTCCATCAATGGCATATGGGTAAGCAAATATATAACAATTTACTTATTTTCTATTTTTCTTTTTAGCATCTATTTTTTTCTTTTCTTTTTCTCCAACCAATAGGCAGATAATGGGCGATTCCGACTTCACATGAGTACATTGTGTTATGTTGATAATGCAGTAAGCTCACACTTATCATTTTCTATTTATTTTTATATGATATACAAAGTTGTAATTATAATAATTAATATAAGTGTAAATTGTTTGGGTCACCAATTGTTACAACCGGAATGTTTCGTGTATTTGGGGCAAATGTTGCAGAGCTTCCAATAGTTGCTACTAATGAAACCAACCAAGGAAAGGTAAACATGCTTATTTACACATTTTCAACATTAATTGTTTGTTTTAATCTATTTATATGTAAAAAAACTTATGAATACATTGATTGAATCCAGAGGTACTTCCAACTATTCTTCAACTGCTTTGAGAAGCTACTCAGGTATCTCAAGGTTATGAGGATGGTAATTCCTACTGCCGAGGATGTTAAATCCATGTGGATTCAGAAATTTGGTTTTCAAAAAGTAACCCCAGCTCAGGTAATGTTTTATTATTATTAAGTGGTTTATTAATTCTTATTATAATGTTTCATTCATTTTCTTTATTACAGATAATTATATTATTTTATATATTTTTAAAGAGGAATGAATAGAGACAAACATTGACATCAATGGTGGCATTTCAAGGAACATCTTGGTTAGAAAAGAAGATGGTGGTGCCTTAAGGTGGACTTACTTTTGTAGATGTTTTTTGTTTTAGTCTTTCCATGGAGAAGTAAAGTAAGCAATGAATGAATGGATGAATACCCTTTTGGTTTTTAATTTTTATGTTATACGTTTATAAATGCTTTGTGGTATGTAAAATTTTGAAGCACGCTTGGATTTTGTAACATCCTGACTCTGAGGTAAAACATTTTTATATGTTATTTTTTTAAGCTTGCCTAGGTGAGTCGACGAGTTGGTGCCCCAACTCATCGATTAGAGTCGTGTTGGCCATGTGGGACTACTAACCTACTTGACGAGTCAGAGAGTCTACTCGCCGAGTAGACGCTCTGTGATGAAACCCTAAATCCCCGGGTTTGGGGCTTATTTAAGGAAACTTGTAGCCTCATTTTCGGATCACCAGCTACCCAACTTAACTGAGAGAAACCCTAATCGGCCATTGAGCTAAGAAAGAGTGTTTGAGCTAACATTAAGTGCTTTGGTGCATCTTTTTAAGAGAAGGGACGGATTTCAAGCCAAGAGACGAGAATAGGCTGTTAGATTCGTTGCTATTTCATCCAACAGCTTCTATGAAAGGTAAAATGTCCACATCTTGCTCATTTTGTTGGGTAGATCTCATGGTTAGGGAGTTTAGGGCTTTTTCCAGCTAATATTGGGACTTTGAGTGTATTAAGTGCATTTAGAGATTTGGACTTCAGATCTGGTCATTGGGAGGTCTCTAGCGTCCAAAGGTCATTACTTTATTTAGCTATAACATATCCTTTGAGTGAAAAACCCTTATTAGAGCACGTTCTTGGCTTTTCAAGCCCTAAGTGCCATGCCATGAGGTAAAGCTTATGGCTTTACGTGATAATAGAGTCTTGGGGTGTTGGATCTAGAGTTTGGAAAGTTTTTCTTCCTTGAAAACATTTGAATGAGGAATGAGTTTGAATGGCTTCTCCGAGTCGATGAGCCGACTCGACAATTCGATTAGGGTTTGTCCCGATGAGCTTGGTCACGCGATAACTCGATGAGTTGGGAGTCAACTCAACGAGCTAAGCTGGACGTTCACGAGACTTCTGAGGAAACGAGTGGACTCGGCGAGTCACACAAGTGCACTCGGCGAGTTGGGTGAAACGTGGACTGTTGATTTAGGGTTTGGTCAAACATGATTAATGGAGACCATGAAGGGGTAAAATGGTCTTTTATCCACTTCAAGAGTTAGAGAGAGAAAGAATAGCCTTCGGTTTATTAGAGTCATGAAAAGAGTATTAATTAGAGATATTCATCCTTTGTGTTAAGCGGAGGCTAGTTCGAGATTTGAGTACGAGGTTCATGAGATAGTGATCTCCATCCTCGTTGATTGCGAAATTCATGCCCATTCCATGCAAAGCTTCATTTGCAGCGTTCTCTGGCTTCAGGGCTTCTAAATGAGCCTCTTTGATTTGTGAAGACAAGTGTGAATGGAAGGTCATTGTCAGTGTTTTTACTAGGGGGCCCAAGTATTCCTTCCTGCTTAAGGCGTCGGCCACCATGTTAGCTTTGTTGGGATGGTACTAGATCTCACATTCGTAGTCGTTGAGCAGCTCGACCCATGTTCGTTGCCTCATGTTTAATTCCTTTTGATTTAGAATGTGTTGGAGGCTTTTGTGGTCTATGTAAACTGTTCCCTTTTTTCCATAGAGATAGTACCTCCAAAATTTTAAACAAAAGACCATTGCTCCTAGCTCGAGATCGTGGGTAGTATAATTCACCCCGTGATTTTTTAGTTGCCTGGACGCATATGCAATCACCTATCCACGCTACATTAGCACACACCTGGTTAGAAGCGTCGCAATATACTACCAAATCTTCCATTCGCTCAGACAGCGTCAAGACCGGAGCAGTGCAGAGGGCCTACTTCAAAGTTTGGAAAACAGCTTCTTGTTTTGCATCCCAGTTGAAGGGTACGCCTTTTTGGGTGAGAGCGGTGAGAGGCTTGGCGATTATGGAGAAATTCTGAATGAAGGACAAAGAATTATTTGATCTCTGTTAGCGTCTTCGGGGTTGCCCTACCCTCAATAGCCTTGAACTTAGAAGGGTCCACATGTATCCCTTCCTCACTGACTACGTGCCCAAAGAAATCCACCCTGCGAATCCAGAACTCGCATTAGGAGAATTTTGCGTACAGCTTCTCCGCGCTTAGAGTTTCCAAGACCTACCTTAGACGTTGACTATGCTCTTCCTTTCTTCGTGAATAAACGAGTATCTCATTGATAAAGACGATTACAAAGTTGTCGAGGAATGGTCGGCAAACTCGGTTCGTGAGGTCCATAAATGTTTCAGATGCATTCGTCAGGCCGAAGGGCATTACCACGAACTCGAAATGTCTGTAGCGGGTTCGGAAGGCAGTTTTAGGAATATCTTCTTCTCGGACCCGTAGTTGGTGATATGCGAACCGTAGATCTATTTTTGAAAAATAACTGGCTCCTTGAAGCTAGTCGAATTGATCACCAATCCAGGGGAGAATGTATCGGTTCTTGATAGTGAGCTTGTTTAAATCCCGATAATCGATGCACATTCTGAAAGATCTATCCTTCTTCTTGACAAACCAGACAGGAGCTCCCTGGGGTGAGAAGCTTGGCCTTATAAATCCTTTGTCGAGGAGTTCACTTAGTTGGCTCGATAACTCCTGCATTTCCGCAGGGGCTAACCTATATGGTGATTTAGCAATTGATGTGGCTCCAGGTTTCAGGTCAATTCGAAATTCGACATGTCTCTTTGGAGGTATCTCCGAGAGATCTTCTGGTTATACGTCTAGAAAGTCGCGCACATCCGGAATACCGTTAATGTTCTTTTCCCCTTTCTGTTTGTCCACTTGGGCTAGAAAGGCATGATTTTTCTTATGCAGGCACTTTTGTGCTTTGATGTATGAGATAAGACAAAGATTTACACCAGTTTTATCGTTGTAAATGATTAGATTTTTGTTGGTGGGTAAGTGAAGGCGACCGGCCTTCTCTTGGCACATAATATCGACATGGTGGGGGCTTAACTAATCCATGCCGATGATCACATCAAAACTCCTAATATTTACTGGCATCAGGTTTATTTGAAAAGAGTGGTTGTTTAGTGTTAGTGTGCACCCTATGTAAATGTCTTTGGTTGTTTCAGACTTCCCATTAGCCATTTCTATTGTGAAGGCTTCGTTTAGCTTATGGGGTTGTTGATTTAGTAGGTGTTTGAATTTATGACTCACAAAACTCCGCTCTGCCCCACTATCGAATAAAATACATGCGTAAGTGTTGTTGATGGGAAATGTACAAGTTACTACCGCTAGGTCCTACACCACCTCCCCTTACCCCATGGTTAGTACCATGCTTGAACCGCCCATACCCTGGTTGTTGGCTTTGGGGCAGTTTCGCTTGAAGCGGCCAGCCTCTCCCCATCTGTAACACATGCAACTGGCCTTGACATTGTTGGATTGAGGGTTGTTTTGTTGTGGTTGGGATCTGAAATATCGAGCAGTGTGCCCTTTTCTATTGCAGTTTGTGCATTGGAAGTCCTTGCATGCCCCAACATGATGGAAACTACACTTGTCACATTTCGGATGCGAACCTACGTAGGTTTTCGCAGGTGCTGGTGCAGTTGTAGTGGTTGCAGTTGGAGTTGATGAGGTTTGAGCGGTAGCAGCATGAACTACTAGTGTTTGATGTTTCTTATAAGATCCTGAAGACTGTCCCCCTTTCCTTTTATTTCCCGAATTCTTCTTGTTGCCTCCTTCCTTCTTGGCTTCTGTCTCAGTAGTCTTGGTGTCTTTCTTGTTTCCATGATGATACAACTTTTGAGCTAGACGTTTTGCACTATTGAAAGTTTCAGGGTTTGATGCAATCACGTTTCCCTGAATTGGAGGAGTTAACCCCAAAATAAAACATTAGATTTTCTTCCCTCCGAGGTTATCATCCCATGGCATAGAACTGCCAACTCGCTGAACCTAGCGATATAAGCCTCAATATCCGAGTTTTGCACCGTAAGATTTCATAATTCGTGTTCCAGCTTTTGTATTTCCCCACGGGGACAATATTCAACCAACAACATCTCCTTGAGTTTCTCCCACAGCATGACATTTGCAACTGGAGGTGTTAAGGCCTCAACATGGCCATTTCACCATGATAGTGCTCGATCAACAAATGTACATGCTGCAAACTTCACTTCACTCTCTTCGGGGCATTCACATATTTTGAAGACTGACTCGATCTTCTTGATCCAACGCTTCAAATTTATCACCCTACCGGTTCAGTTGAATGTTCAAGATTTTTCATTAGAGAAATATTTATAAGTGCATGCTTTCGTGGTTCCTTGATTCATTCCATGGTTGGAGCTTCCTGTTCCATGGCCATTTTCATCTCCATTGTTTCTATTGTGTATGTGAGCCAATGCTGCAGTGACTGCAGCCGATACTGTTGCCTACAATGCAACAGATTTTACCTCCGACGGAGGCGGTGTTGGTGGCTGTGTGTTGTTGTTTTTGCACACATACCTTCGAGGCATCTGCTGTCATGGAGCAGAAGGATGATGAGTATATGATCGTTTTTGGTTCCGAATTACTTTACTATCTAGCGGTTGCGGTGGTTTGGTTGTGCTTATAAGTGAAATCATACAGTATCCAAAAATAATGAAAATAAAACTCATAGCAGATAACAAGATCACAAATAAAACACACACATGTTTAATTACTGATAAACGTTTGGTACAAGTTATGTGAATATTTTGGTCTTTATACGGTCTTCAGTACATCGAATAATAGTCAAACAGCATAACAACCCCCCTCGAGTAGTGTAATCACTTAATCGAGGGTTTAACCCTACATACACAAAACAAAAAGGAAAAGAGATAACATCAAGAGCATGATAATACTAACTAGTAGTGTAGTGACACTCATACACCAAAATGATGCACAAGGAGTTCGGCCATTTCACTCATGTCACGAGTGATCTCAGCTTCCTTTTGTTCTGCTCGAACTGCCCTGGCTTCGGCTGGAAAGAGTTGTTGCTTGAGAGTGGTTGTCTGCTCCTCTAAGGAGCGTAATTGGTCAGTGGAATCTTCATGTGCTATGTGCTGATCCGGTGTTGCTTCTGAAGGGTGGGGTTCATTCGAGATTTCTCCAATGTCTTCATCCTCATCTAACTCCTTATCAAATTTTCCACCCTCATAGTCCATTTCTAGATATTCTTCAGGTCCTACTTCTGGGTTTCCCCTTTGAACCTCTTTTGGTCCTTCATCAATCCATCCATTGGCCACCAAGGCCTGGTATTAGAGGCATCCGTGCTAAAACTCGGCCATGGTGCCTACGCAAGAATGGAGGTGTGAGAATAGTGTAGAAGGTGTATGTACGATGGTTATATAATATCCTAAAATACTCCTATAGTATTTTGTTTGTTTATGTTCGGTTCATCAAAAAATTTAGAAGCAAGGTTGGAAAGTTTTAGATTCTTTGCCCACCACGATCACTCCTAAACACATTTTGGTCATATTTTGAATAAATATAGTTTTTCAGGCTATATTTATCACTAATATGATTATATAACTACCCGGGTTTAACCATGACATTCAATTCCTCTAAAGACTTGTATAGTTTCTTATCTTGACAATACTATAATATGCACAAATAGGTATGTATTTTATTTTTGTTCAGAATGTTTTAGTCCCAGTGTATTTATAATTTGATATCTTGTATGATTAGATATGCTAGTTCACTATAAACATTGCTCTGATACCAATCTGTCACAACCCGAATCGGAACAGCGGAAACGTCTGGGGGCGAATGACTTCATCTTGTAAAATCATAACAAGTGTATAAAAATGAAACATAGACAATCATCATCGCCATACATAAAATATGACAACATACATGGTTTGTATCATTGTATCCATTCATAAATGACATCCCAAAAATTAACAAGACTATGGTGAAAACGAAATACAACAAATTCCCAAAAGTCCAAAGCTGCAAACCTGCTTAATGAGTTCCTGAGAATACAAATTATTTTGGAAAGCGTCAACATATAAAATGTTGGAGAGTTCATAAGCATGTTTATATGAAAACTTTACGTTGGTTTAAAAACTCCAGAAAATCCGGTATCTTCTGTAAAAATAGTTTGTGCGTTTTGTTTCAAATCTTGTATTATAGCATGTGTACCCTTGTTTTATCTTGTTTGAAAAATTTATAGAGAGTGATTTGCAAAAAAATCCTATATTTTATGTGTCGTAAGAAATTGTGGTCATAAACCCAAAGACCGGAGTGAGGTGGATAGTACAAATAATCAACACAGTGTTTATACTTTGCAAAAATGTGTGATATTTATATTCAGCGTAAAACTTATAATAGTTTTGTTACTCTCTATGTGAATCGTTATAACCATACTAATATGACAAAGTGCCTGTCTTGATGTTCTTCAGGCGTCGGTTTCTGAGAAGACATTTGTCACCCTAGACTGACCTGTCTAACTGTAGCAAGTAGCTCAGGTCTGGGGTGTCAACCTCGTATAGATCTATACACAAATTCTCATTCTCTCTCCAGGAGACTCAAGGTTTACGGTGTACACTAAGGTAGCTACAGTGAAGGTGCGTCTCACAAGAGCCTTAACGAAATTTCTACGTGAATAGTGTTTCATTATTTTAGCGTTAAAATAATGTTACGAGTGTATATTTTTTTACTATAGCTCATAAATAGTAAAAATGTAATTATTTTTATCGAGAGTGTCAGAATAGTTCATTGTTTCATCGTTGTTATCAAAATAGCCGATTGTTAACGATTTGTTCAGAAGAGGCCTAATTTACATAAAATTGAAACTAAGACTCAGTTAACATAGAAGGTGTCATATAAGGCCCAATTAGGATAGAAGGGCCATACAAGGCCCATTTTGACTTAAGTATTTAGGAATGGCTCGTATTTGTTTTTTGTTCACTTTCGGCCCACTTTAATTAAAAATGACACTTTAGGCCCAATAAAACCGTGAATGACATTAAAACCCTATTTTTGTCAAAAATGACACTTTAGGCCCAATAATATCGTGAACGTCATTAAAAGCCATTTTTATAAAAAATGACACTTTTGGCCATAAATACCGTGAATGTCAAATAAAAGCCCATTTTTATCAAAAATGACATTTTTGGACCAATAATACCGAGAATGTCAATAAAAGCCCATTTTCATGCA
Organism: Lactuca sativa; assembly: GCF_002870075.4. Taxonomy (NCBI): domain Eukaryota; kingdom Viridiplantae; phylum Streptophyta; class Magnoliopsida; order Asterales; family Asteraceae; genus Lactuca; species Lactuca sativa. The sequence goes on along the minus strand of NC_056629.2, from coordinate 77,470,129 downwards.
ATATGACTTTTTGGCCCATAAATACTGTGAATGTCAAATAAAACACCATTTTTTTTTATCAAAAATGACATTTTTGGCCCAATAATACCGACAATGTCAATAAAAGCCCATTTTTATGAAAAATGTCACTTTTGGCCCATAAATATTGTGAATGTCAAATAAAACCCACTTTTATGAAAAATGTTAAATATGGCCCCCTTTTTATGATTTCTTTAGTTTTATTGTGAATATTCAAGTTTACGTAGTATCTTTAACCAAACATAAGAAAATACATAATGTAAGTTATTCCAACAACTTCAAGGTCTGGGTAGATCTCAAAATTTTGTAGCTTCTAGCATAATATCACAACATAATAGCATATATACCATACCAAACATTCACATGCAAGCATACATAACAAGATTTGACACAAAACTAGCTTGTATTCTCCCCAAAAGATAGTAAATAATGAAAACAAGGGGTATGAAGCTCACCTTGGGAACTTTTTCAGTTTAAGGAAGGAAATGGAGTGAGTTTTCGGCCTTTGCTTAGCTTCCCTGAAGAGATTTGTGGTGTTTTGGTGTTCTAGGGCCATAAACACGAAGATAGAGTGGTTTTGAGGAAAGATCTCTAGCATAAGATTAAACAAAAACAACTTGAGTGTGAAGTAACTTACCTAGTTATGATCTTTGTTGAAGAACTCTTGAAAGCACACATACAAACTCACAATTTTTAGGAGGAAAGAGTGAGAGGATTTTAAGAGAGTTGAGGAAGAATGATAAATGTGATTGAAATTTGAAATTAAAATGGTGGTGGGGAGGGTGGCTTCAGACGATCTTAAGAGGAGAGGGAAAGACATTAAGGTGGTATTTACATGGTGGTTATTGTTTGTTGCATGGATACAAGTTGTACATTTTGCATGTTTATATGCAAGTTACTGGTGAGGTGTCACAAGCATAATTCCTCATTTTATTTATTTATTTATTTTAAAAGAATCAGATCGGGCCTTATGAAGAGGGAAAAAAATAGTTTTGGGCTTGAAGACACTGAGAACATCCAAGAACCAATGTTGTTTTTGGTTTGCACATGTTTTTGGCTCGGTTCGGGCCCAAAATGATTTCGGACCAATAATGGGTCCAAAAGAAATGAATTTGGCCCAATAAAAGCTCCAATAGTGGTTTGCAGCCAATAGGTTTCTACGAAAATGTTTATGGCCCAATAAGGCCCACTAAGTGTCTTATGGCCCAAATCAGGGTTGAATACTAATTTTCGGCCCAATTAGGGCCCAAATATGGGTTCTTGGCCCAAAAGAACCATGTTGAGAGGTTATTGGCCCATTAGGGCCCAATAAGAGAGTTTTGAGTTAAAGCCCAAAGTTGAATGCACATAACTTATTGGATTAGATTTTTGGGCTTATACGGGAAGGTTTCGACTTGAAACAAAATTTTGGATGCATAAATTCATATTGCATTGAAAGTAACTTATATTGCACATACTGTTACATAGTTACACAAAGGATGCTAGTTGTATATGGATAGGAATTTCTATCCTAATATGCTAGTTGTGACAGTTTATGAGTAGGATGTGCATTGATAGCACGTAAATGCATCAGTAACTTGGTGTTATAAAACATATTGTTTTTCATGATTTGATGAGTAAATAGTGCAAGCATATGATTCAAAGTTTATCTGTTCCATTTACCCTAAGGGGGAAAAGCGATATCTTGGGCCCCTCGATGATTTGGTGTTGATTTATGTGTCGGGCCAGGTCAAGACTGGATTGATGTGTTCGATTAAGTTCTTTGTCATTACAAATCAGAAATCAGGAAACCAAATGTTGGAAAATGAGAATGATTTTGTTTGATGTCATTTGTTCACATGATATCTTGCAGAACGGAGGATTATATGATCTCTTATCTTAGGACACGCAATTGACTATGTCAGAGTTCAATAAAAAGGTATGAGAGCTACAATTGCTTATCAGTTTTTGAAGTCGTACTTGAAATTATAGTTATTAGACTTATCCAAGTTGGAGATTGTTGGATTAGGTGTCTAAGCCCATAACTATAATTGGCATGTACTTGAATTGATAGTGGCATGGTCCTTTTGGGTTGCATTCACACGTGCAACTAGACAGGATGATTAATTGAGGAAAGGGAATAATTTATTATACGATTAGTAAATTGGAATAAATGATTTATTAATATGTTATGGAAATAATTTATTAATTAGTAATCATGTTATTAATTAATATTTAATTAGATATTAATTTAAAATTAATTTTGGGATTAAATGAATTAATTAAAAGTGTAGGGACTGAAGTTGCAATTGTTGAACAGTTGAACAAAAGGGTCCAGAACCTTCCTACGGGAAGGGTGGACTGTTTTTTGATGGTATATGAAGGATTGTTCTAGAGTTTGTAGAATATCTTATCATATAGGGATAATCAAAAGAGATGGATAATTACCATATTTGAGATTAGGGTTATCAATAGCATCCTTGGTGCAATATAAATAGAACCCTAGAGGCTTTGAATTTCAGCCACTCTTTGGAAGAAGAAGAAATAGCCGAAAATTTGATCTCTTCCTCTCTCATATTATTCTCTTTCATTGTGTGTGTGTGAGAGCCATTAGAGGTGTTACACTTATGACACTAAGTTCTCAAGCTTCAAGATCTACAAGGGAATCATTGTTGTTACGATATAACAACCATGGTATGTAACCTAACTCTAGTTTTATATCAATTTCGAAAATAGTAGACATTTCCTAGGGTTTCTCCTTTTGTGTTCAAGTTTGCATGTTCAATCTGAGAAAACCTAGATTCAAAGCATTGGGGTTGCATGCACACATAGGAATTGTTGTTTTGCTTAAAACCCATCACGTAAGACATTAATCGGTTGAGATTTTGTGTATTAAGCACTTAGTGGACATGCAAATTGATAAAGTTGAAAATTTTATGACTCTTGATGGTATTTTAGATTTGGATCTGAAAGTTGGACGTGAGATCTTAATGCAATAAGCTCTTGTTGAGGATTTGGGAAGCCTGGCCGTATGGCCTGCATAACCTAGAGTATCACTACTAGAAAAAGGCCTTTTACGACGCTCATTGCGTGTCGTAAAACGCTCAGACGACACACAAATGCGCGTCAAGAAAGGCCCTGTCATAACGAGAGACGACACGCTTTTGCACATTGTCTATAGACGACACGCGTTTATGAAACGCATTGCGTATCATTAAAGCCGCTGTCAAGAAAGGCCATGTCATAAGCGAAGATGACTCACATTTTGGCGTATCGTAATTTTTTTTTAAAAAAAAAACAGTTTGTGGGTTTACTAAATTTCAAATTAAATTTGCATTTCATGTCTCAGAACAGAAAATAAAATACCATATACAAAAATACAATCCATTGCACAAAAATTAATGTCATACAAAATACAAAATAAAATACAATAAATAAGAAAGATAATTCATTGCAATAAAATGTAACACAAATAATCATCGCTAACTGTATAACCTAATACTACATTGCTATTAAGGGACATCATCATAACTCACTGAAGGTCTTGGAACAATGTTCTCATCATCAACTCTTATACCAACCTTGCTTTAGTAGATGACTTTCACACAATCAATTTCTAACAATTATACAAATAATCATACGCGGTATACAAGATATCAGAAATTTATAAGATTATCCAACCAAAATAAAATAACATAAAAAAACATACCTGTTATATGGCAGTGGCAGCGGGATTTCTCCGGCTTGGCTTCAACGGTGGTCTTCGGGTGGTGCCTGGTGGTCATTGAAAAACAACTCATCAGTAAAAAAACAAATCAAAGCATCCTTACCTTGTCTATGGGCAGTGGCCACCGGATTTTGGGGGTGTTCAACGGTGGTCCTCCGGTGGTGGCTTGTGGTCACCGGGGATATACCGGAACACAACAACAAACTTCAACAATTGTATACCAACAAGAAATTACTAACCATAACTCTATATGGATGATTGCTTTTATGAGGATAAACCTCAGCACCAACAGAAAAGCACTCAACACATAGATCAAAATCAGAGCAACAAGCACTCAACACAAAGAAGAGGACCCAACTTTAACTTCATGTAATTTTAGTTAATAATGGAACAGAATCCTCTCCCTTTGTTACTTCCTTTTCCACAACAGCTCCCTGTGTTTTTGCTTTTTCACCAAGACCAGACTTCTCCCCCTTTTCTTTCTTTCCACTTTTATCTGCAAACATTATTAAAATAAAATAAAATAATAATAATAATAATAATAATAATAATAATAATAATAATAATAATAATAATTACCAACCCTTTTGCTTTATCACTAAATATTCAAAGGTTCAGGGTTTTCAAGGAAAAATAATAATGACCTGAAATTTTTTTGTTCTTCAACTTTTACGTAACTTTTTTTGCTTCAGCTTCTTCCTTAACAGCCCAGTTAGCTCGGTCAGCTTGATTGCCAGCAAATTTATTCCGGAAAAACTCCACTTCTTCATCTTTCTACACGTGAAAAAAAATTAAAAAGAAATATTTTTAATATTGAATTTTTTTTTATTGATAATTAGTTAATTACCAATTCCTTGAATAATGGAACAGGGGTCCGGTTTTTGTGGCCAATAGGTATGAACTCCCAAGGGATTTTGGCCTTTTTGATATCTCCCTTATCATCACAGAGGGATAGTTGAAGGGGTAAATTTAGCTGCTTGAGTACATGTGTATCAATAAAACAAATTGAAAGAATTATTTGAAGGGATGAAAACGGTATTTTACAGATTGGAAACAGATTAGTGGGAATTTACTTGCCTCAATCAAAAACGATGACATAAAAGGTTTTAGAAGGCTTGCAAGAAGATAAACGATTCCCCTATACCTTTATCTTTATCTAAATTCACTCGATTGAAATTCCCTTTGCTTTTCTTACTTTAACTTGTGATACTTGCTAGAACAGAAGAAGCAATCTCATTGGCTCCATAAGTAATGGAACTCAAGATTCCACCAGATGATGATCTACCAAGTCCTTTAACATATACAGGGGATAAAATCACTCTTTTAAAAGGACCCACGTCACAAATACCACCTGTTTCACGATACATGATGCTATGACAATCAACATGGATTAATCTTTGACACCATAAACAACACCATATAGGTGATCCACCAAGGAAACAAGCACTACATGGTTCTTCACAACGTGTACAAAAAGATGACCCCTCTGGTTGATCTATCACCTCAGTCCACATTATAGCCCATTGGTGTAAGACTTGCGCCCAACCCGCTGTTATGAGTCCAAAGCAATATTCAGTAGAAAACTCAAGATTCAAATGAATCGTATTATGCACCTAGCTATCTTGTTTAGCTATACATATAATTAAACAACTTTAAAAAGGGTAAATAATGAGTGAACATACTACCAAGTAGCTATTAATTTTAAAGACTACTGCATGTGTCGTGTAGTGTTAATTTAAAACAGAAAGCAATCAAGTGAAACTCCATCATACCAGCAAAGATTGATTAACTTTACAAAAGTGAATTTAAGTTGCATAACACTAGTAAAGTACATAAGATGTATCAGAAAACTAAAAGAAAAAGGTTGAAAGTTACATGTTCATTATTTCCCTCCAGCAACCATCCTCTTTCGTATTGCACACATAGCACTTTTTCTTCTTTGCATGACGCTGTATAATAAATACATTACAAATTCCAAATAAGTCCCCTCCTTGTATGTCTTTATACCAATATATATATATATATATATATATATATATATATATATAGAGAGAGAGAGAGAGAGAGAGAGAGGGAGAGAGAGAGAAAGAAAAAAAGAAAGAAAGAAAGAAAGAAAATGAATCTAACCTTTAAAGCACAATGCTCATAGAAATAATGCCCGCACTTGGTCATTACAAGATCAACAAACGGCTGCTTGCAGATGATCCAATCTCAGGTTTGACTGAGTCAAACTTCTGCCAACTTGAAAACAGCATCAGAACAAAGAACAAAAAGAAAACTATCCAAAAACAAAAGAGAAAAGTCAATTATAACTACATGGGATTAAGCCATGAGCAAATCCCAATATTTCCTCATTCAATTAAGATATCTGTTCTTTCATCTTGTCCAGAAAAGTAAAAGGTAGCATATTGGGGAATACTTTCAAGAATACCATAAGTTTGCTAGCATCACAGATTGAAGCTAACATGGCAAGATGAGCACCAACATGAGCGGTGTTTGCTGTATTTTCATACAAGCCTTTGAAGACCTATAACATGGTTGATTGTAATGTTAAAAATTGTTTGTTAAGAAAGATGAACATCAAAAAATAAAATTCAAATAGAATTTTAAAATACCTTCTGAGCAACAGCCAATGCAGCAGATGATGTGATAGCTCCAAGCCAATTTGACTCCTTTGTTGTTAAGCCAAACAATACAGAAAGATTGTGAAAGACCATGTAAATGTATGAGTACATGCTATTTTTATAAGAAAGATTGAAAAAGGAACAAAGGGTACTTGCCTTCTAGATTGTCTAGGATATAAGTCATTTGGATTTGGTGGTTCTGGTAAACATGCAACTGGTCCCACTTCAATACAGTCATCAGTCTCTTTAACAAAACTCGTTTCTGTTGAAAATAAAAGAATAAGCACCTTAATTACCAAATATTCCTTCAATTGACTCAAATTTGGAGTCAAAATCGATATCGATTCAGCTAGATAATACCGATTTCAATTTCAATTTCATGTGTTGTTTACTGATCCAGATCCAATTGTGATGATGACGTGTTAAAAGCCATGTCGCTAAGCAATTGAAGAAATGAGCATCATACCAAAATTTACAAACAAAATTGATAAAAGTTAGAGATCGTAACAAACCTCGAGAAGTGAACAATTGACTGTCTAATTGAATTCATCGAATCTTCCTTCTCTTTCTCTGATGAAGTGTATTAGGTCAAGAGCTTGAATGCGAACTGTCATCAAATCAATATCGATTAGTGCCATGAAGTGTATTAGGTCAAGAGCTTCAAACGTGCCCTACCCATTGAAGCACTGGTTGCAGACTCGTAAGATGAACGCCATTGATTGAATTCATGAGAATTTAGTTCATGGATTCCCATAACTTGGGTTCTTAATCCGACTGAAGAATATGAATGAAAATGGGATTCGGTTGCTTTTACTATATCCGAATCCATTGGTTTATCTATAAAATTAAACATTGTTGTATCAGCACCTTTAATGAAAACTTTCACAGCGTTATCGATACACTGTAATATAACTGGCATACTTTTTCTTTCACTATCGAATTCGTGGATTCCAATAACATTGAATGAAGCTAGAGTTACTTCATTAGAGCTTGATTGGAGTGGAATCGGAGATTCGGTAGTGGAAGAAGAGAGAATCAGAGAAGTTTGAAGTGTGGAAAACTGATTACACCTCCGTGTACCTCACTCAATTATCGAAACCATATAAATTCTTGAATTCGGTATGAACAAGCGACGAAAATGCGAAGTTGTGGGAGATGCAAAGTTGGAGAGCAGATGTGGAGAAGTGAAGCGGTGGGGATGAGTTAGTGTTTTCTGCCAGCGGAAACAAAGCGGGCTTTTTAATATTTGGATTTCATTTCCCCCTTCGATGAAACGCTCGCATTTCATTAAAATTTATAAAGCGACAAGGTTAGACGACACACATTTTATTTAAGGTGCCATCCGTGTTTTTTTTAGACACAAATTTTAGGGCATGCAAAAATGCGTGCCCTCTATGCTTCATATTTTGGAAAACTGACATCAATTTTTAGGGTACGCACAAATGCGTGTCCTCTATCAGCGCGTGTCATTGATTACGCGTCGTAAAAGGCTGTTTTTCTTATAGTGTATGCACCGCATGCATGGTCAACCAACCCTACTGCGGTCAAAGCTTGAGTCCGCCCCACGTACGAAGCCTGAGTCGACTCGGACGAGTTGACTTGGCCGTGTTGACTCGATTAACTTGTTCATTTTGACCAATTTTGACCAAGGGTATTTTGGGAAAGCATTATTAATTTAGAATGGAAATGTATTGAAATTTAGGATCTGGGTTGAGCCGGTATTTGGGAGCAGAGTATTGATCAGCTATTCATCAGATTGTGAGGTGAGGTTTCCTCACTATACTTAAGGGTCGAAGGCACCACAGCCGACCAATTGAATTGATATCCTAGTTGCTGTATGTTGTTATTATTGGATTAGTGTCTAAGCCCGTAACTATATTTGGTAAGTACTTGACCCTGTTGTGCATGGTGCTTTTCGGTTGCCTTCACCAAAGCAACATGATAGGATGATTTATTAAGAAAGAGGTTATAATGATTTATTAATATGTTATATGAATAACATATTAATGGAGAAATCATATAATTAAATTAATATTAGACAAGAATTAATTAAGAAATTAATTATGTGACTAAAACACATTAATTTAATATCAGACACTTAAACTGTCAAATGTGTGATAGTTGAGTATTGGGCTGAGGAGCCTCTTGGACTAGGCATGGACGAAATTAGGATGTGTCCCTCCCTAATTTCGGACCTAAGGCCCTATTCCAGAAGCTTCCTTGGATATCTCAAGGCCTAAGTTGTCCATTAGGGTTTTTGACTAAAACCCTAACAGCTCCAGTATAAATAGGACCCTAGGCTATAGAAATCGGCTACCCTAACCCTAAGAGTGATAGAGCTAATTTAAAGAAGCCTCCAACCTTTCTCCAAGATCATCCGTTTCTAATTGTGTTTGTAAGCCATTAGAGGAGTGACACTTGTGACTCTAAATTTCAAAGAGAAGGAGATTCAAGCAAGCAACAAGAGGTAATGATCTAGATCTGATTTGTTTCTTATAATCTCGAATTATTCTCATTAGATCTAGGGTTAGAAAGTCTTAGATGGATGCATGTACAATTAGTGAAACCTAGATCCAAGCATTAGGGTTTGCATGAGCACATATGATATTTTTTTGGCTCAAATCCATCAGTGGTATCATAGCTTTGTTTGGTTTCTATTTATAGATGCCTTGTTTATTCATTCAAGGTTTAAAATCGATTTTTATGCTAACTGTCAGATGAACTCGACGAGCTCCAATGTGGACTCGACGAGTTTAGCTGTCAGATAGAAAGATTTTCGGGATTTCTTGCTGTTTTTCTTAAGGATACATACCTAAATCATTTTAGTTTAATAAAATCTGAATTTTATTACCTTTTTGTCAATATCCTTAACAAAACAAAAGATAATTACCAATTATTTGAAAAAATAAATTCCTTATTTGTTAATATTTTATTATTTGAATTTATTTGGTGAATTATATTGTAAATAATCATGATTAGGTCAAATTTAGATAATCATTAAATTAATTGTTTAATTTAAAATTACTTGCTATTTGATCATTTATGCTTTGAAAAGTTCAAAACTTGCCTTCAAGTTTTGAAATTTAAATTATGATTAAAAGTTAATTTAAACTATTTAAATTTCAAACCCTAGAATTTTACAAGTTTAAAATTCAACCTAATACATTATAATATTATACGATTTATATATATATATATATATATATATATATATATATATATATGTATGTATGTATGTATGTATGTATAACTTAAAATGCTACTCTTACAGTTAGTAGGCCTCATTCACGAAGCCGATCTATAAGGGGGGTATAAGCTTATGGCTTATAAAATGGCCGTTTAATGGGTGTCCACTCTCACCCATCACTTCCTTGATTGGTGGAAGGTCATTAGCCGAATGGGTAGGATAGGGCAACCCTTTATCATTAATAAGTATAATGAATTATTAAAGTAACTAAATGTTTTTTATAAAATTCCCAATCTTAGTTACTTTAGGAAAAAGTGAATTGATGCAATTCCATGAAATTACACTTTGTACCCTTGCTAAGACGTTCGTGGAGCGTGTATGGTTAACCGACACACTAATTGAGTTCTAAGAAAAGGTGGCAAAGGGTGGCTCATTGTTTGTCATAGTTCGATGGAGCGTATGTGGTTAACCGGCACATCGAGTAGGTGACTGTAATAATGAGGGCACCATGTGCATTTTCATGGTTATTCACACCCGCTTTCTGATCCTTTGCATCTCAGTTACAAACTCGAGGTCCATATCGAGATTTAAACATGTCATTGAAAAGTTCAATGAATCTGAATAAGATCTAGGAGTTTTCAATACATTTAAAACTTAATCCTCTTTTCGTTTTTCATGGTGGAGAATTAGTGGATCGTCATTCACTTACCTTCAATTTATTTACTTTTTAGATTATGACATCCCTCTTCTAGTATGTAAATAATGTTGTTGGATCCTAGCCCTAGTTTCTCATTTGGGTGTTTAATTAGGGATTCTTTTCTAATCAAACTTTGTTCTTTTCCTTTTCAGATGTCGAACATGAACAACAACGCTTCCTGCTCGAGTTCCTCCGGCTCATTCTCACTCATAAACTTGTGTAGGAGGGTGATATTTGACAGAAACAATTTCAATGATTGGATCTGTAACATAAGAATGGTCGCCCATTACGAAAACAAAGAGTACATCCTTAATAAGGAGCTGAAGGAGTTCGGCATGATCACTGCCACTCCCGAAGAGATCACCGCCTTTGAGTCCCACGAGTGGGATGCCACGAAAGTCCATTGCATCATGCTATCGACAATTAATTCTGAACTCCAAAAGTCCTATGAGGACATCTATCCTTATGAGATGCATCAAGACTTGTTGGACTGGTACCACCAAAGTGCGAGGCAAGAAAGGTATGAGATCATCATTTCGATGATCACTACCCGATTGGGTAATGGAGAGTCCCTTACCGCCCATCTGCAAAAGATGTAGAGATATGTTGATCGCCTACTAAAGTTGAATGTTAAACTTGATGAAGAGCTGGCGATTGACATCATCCTTCACTCCTTGCCTCCCTACTACTACCAGTTCCGCATTACCTACCACATGAATAAGGAAGAGTTCACTTTAAGCAAGCTTCAAGGTTTGCTAAGGACTGCTGACAGCAATCTCAAAGATAAGTTTGTTGCATCAACTCCCGCTCCGACTGCTACCCTGTTTTGGCTATTGGGAAAGGGAAGGGTAAGAAGAGGAAGGCTCCCTCAAAGAGCCACCACAAGGGAAAGTCTCAAGATGGTACCTCTTCTAGTGGAACCAAAGTTGGTTCTGCTAAACCCGACTCAAACCCTAAGGAGGCAGAGTGCCACTACTGCCACAAGATAGGGCATTGGAACAGAAGTTGTCTAGAATATCTGCAAGCAATCAAGGATGGGAAGATCAAGACATCCTATCCAAGTATTTACACAATTAAATCTAATGATTCATCATATTCCATTTCTTGGGCACTTTATACAAGATGTGGTTTTCACATTTGTTCTGATTTGCAGGGCCTAAGAAGAGATAGGGATGTGGAGCATGGGAAGATAAATTTGATCACATGGAACAAAAGATCGTCGCCTGTCACCAAGATCGGAGTTTACTCTTTAATGCTCAGTAGTGGATTAGGATTAGATTTAAACAACTATTGCTATTTGCCAGATATGGCAAGAAACATCATTTCATTTCATGGTTTATATAGACAATGTTTTAGATATTCATTTGATAATGAAAAGGGTTCAATTAATGCTTATATTAATGGCATTTTTTATTTTGAAGCATTGCCTTGTAATGGAATATATGAAACTGTGATGGTTGTGGATAACTTAGGAAATGATGTGTTGTGTATTGATTCATCCAATGGTTTAGATAAAGCATGGTTGTGGCATTGTCGTCTTGGACAAGTCAACAAGAAACGCATAGCCAAACTCCAAAAGGATGGAGTGTTGGAGTCATTCATCCTTAGGGACGATGACGTATGTGAGTCTTGTTAACTTGGAAAGATAACCAAGTCACCCTTCACTGGCACTTATGAGAGGGGTGAGGGTCTATTGGATCTCATACACACTGATGTGTGTGAACCCTTTAGATTAATTACAAGGGATGCGAGTCGCTTCTACGTGACTTTTACCGATGATTATAGTAGATATGGGTGTGTCTACTTAATCAAGCATAAGTCAGAAACCATTGAAAAGTTCAAAGAGTTTAAACAAGAAGTGGAGAATCAATCGGGCAATAAAATCAGGATGCTTCCATCCGATCAAGGAGGAGGGTATCTAAATCTTGAATTCCACGACTATCTCAAGGAATGCGGAATCATTTCGCAATTTGACCCACCTAGGACATCGCAGTTAAACGGTGTGGCTAACAGGCGTAATCGAACCTTGTTGGACAAGGTTCGTTCCACGATGAGTCGCGCTTCACTACCTATCTCATTCTGGGGGTATGCCTTAGAGACTGCCACCCATATCCTTAACTTAGTCCCTACGAAGAAGGTTGCCAAAACACCTCACGAGATGTGGACAGCGAAAGCTCCCTCGTTGGCATATATCAAGGTTTGGGGTTGTGAGGCTTTCGTAAGACGAGAGACTCACGACAAGCTCAAACCTCGTAGTGAGCGGTGTATTTTCATCGGCTACCCTCAGAAGTACTTTGGATATCTCTTCTATAGACTGAGTGACAACGTTGTCTTCGTTGCAAGGAGAGGGGTTTTCCAAGAGTGAGCACTCATAAGCCAAGGGGATAGTGGGAGGCAAATCGATCTTCAAGAGCTTCAATAGTCAATGGATGTAGGAACCTTTAACGATGGCGCTCAACCTGAGGAGGAAACTCCAGTTGAACCGATTGATGAGTCCTTACCTCTTAGATGTTCCAAAAGAGTTAGGGTTCAACCTTAATCTTATGGTTTTCATATCACTCGAAGGGGATACGTTCATTTGTGATAGTACACTAATGAATCTGGATGAACATCACAGCTATAAGGAAGCCAAAGTGGAAAGAGGCGATGGACATCAAGATTCAATCCATGTATGACAACCAAGTTTGGAATTTGGTTGAGCATGTGCTCAAATGTAATATGGTCGGTTGCAAGTGGATCTTCAAGAAGAAGACCGACATGGATGGGAATGTGCACACATATAAAGTGTGATTGGTCGCGAAGGGTTTCACTCAAACTCCCGGAGTTGACTATGATGAAACCTTCTCACCGGTTGCCAAGATAAAGTCTATTAGGGAGATGTTGGCTATTGTTGCATTTCATGACTATGAAATATGGCAGAAGGATGTCAAAACCGCTTTCCTTAATGGGAAGTTGTATGAGGATGTTTACATGGCTCAGCCAGATGGTTTTGTCAATGTGAGGCATCCCAATAGTGTGTGCAAGCTTGAGAAGTCCATTTATGGACTTAAGCAAGCGTCTCGCAGATGGAATCTTTGTTTCAACGAGAAAGACAGAGAGTTTGGTTTTCTACGAAGGCAGGATGAATCATGTGTGTATGCCCTGATGGGTTTTGATCATAAGACATCCTATGTGCTCATACAAACCCTAATGCTTGGATCTAGGTTTCTCTATTGTACATGCTTTGAATCCAAGACTATAAACCCTAATTCTAGCATATGGAAATCGATATTAACATATAATTAGGTTTAAGATATTACCTTGATTGTTATGTAGCAATAAGAATCCTAATTCCTCCTTGAAATAACTTTGGAAGGCTTAGAGTCATAAGTGTCACTCCTCTAATGGCTTACAAACACCAAGAGAAAATGGAGAAGTTATAAAGAGAGAGGAGAGGTATAAGAATTCATCTCTAGGACCTCTTGGGTAGGCATTGACGAATTCATGAGCCTTAGGGGGTTTATATTGGTGTAAAGATTAGGGTTTTAGTCCTTATCCTTATCTAGTTGCTTGCCCACCAAGTAACCATAAGATAAGTCTTAGAAACCCTTATCCTAGTCGAATTCTAAGGCCTTATCACCTTAGACTCGTTCAACCCATTAATAAGATAATCCTTACCTTATTTTATAAATATCACATAATTACAATTCAGCCCCTCTAGTTTAATTAATTACACTTGATCACAAAATTAATTCTTAATTAATTATTGACCAATATTAATTAAACAAATATGATTTCTCCTTTAATATATTATTCTTATAACATATTAATAAATCATAATAACCTCTATCTCTTTATTTATTTCTCCAATCAAGTTGCTTTGGTGAAGGCAACCCAAAAGGAGCATGCACCATCGGGTCAAGTACATACCAAAATAGTTATGGACTTAGACACTAATCCAACAGTCTCCCACTTGGATAAGTCTAATAACTATTATGCGTATGACTTCAGATCCTGATCTGCAATCGTAGCTTTCCAAAGCCACTGTCAACTCTGATCCTATCAGATATGCGTGTCCTTAGATAAGGGATCATATATTCCTCCATTCTAGATATCACATGAGATATGATTTCAAATCATTCTCTTTGTACTATATCTCGATTCCGATTTATGACGACTGACTAATTGAACAAATCAAATTAGCCCAAGCCCGGCCGAGCATTTACGTTTGTCATCACTAAATCATCGAGTGGCCCAAAGATATCGCTATTATCCTACTTTGAATAAAAGGAACGGATAAACTTTGATTCAATGCTCACTTGCACTCACTCACCGAATCACACACAACAATATGTTTCATAACACCAAGTTACTATTGCATTTACATATTATCAATGTTCAACCGATTCGCAAGATACAACTCACACATCTCGGTTTCAAGAATATAAGATGTTATCGTCTCACCAATCACTCGTGATACAATTCATGGAGTGATCCAAGTGAGTGTGGGTTTGATCCAATGCTCAAATTCAGATTCATAAGCACTCATGAACGTTGCAGCAAACATTTGCTTATGTCTAATGCTCTTTAGACAATCCACACACCAATTCACGACAGTCTTTATTCATACCTACTTCCAACGTATGAATGATTGTGGCCCGTTCGAATAACTCGATTATTCTTAATAAACTCAATTATTCTGGAAGTCAAAACATGCAAAGGTGAAACACAAGAACAATACTAATCCCATATGACCTCAAACCTTTGAGTATAAATAAAACACCTTTTATTTATCACCATATTGATTACTCATTATTTGTCGTTTCGGTTAATCAACTTCTTACTTGAATCACAACACTTGTCCCATGCTCCTAGCATGCACACAATGTTTACTCATGGTTCTTAGTTTGTGAAATAGATCACATTGAACACATTTCCAATCATTCTCATTTCACAACTCCAAATCCTTTTTTTCATAAGTGAAAGAATATCAAATTCTTGCTACTTATAGAATATGCTAGATTCTAACGTTCTATGCAACCTATCCTTTCATAATGTCACTGCACCAAAGTCACAAAGACTATTGCCAATGATATTATAAAGTCTTCTATCGGAGATTGTTGCAAGACAATTCCTTAGATATGATGTTTCTCACTCAAAGTACATTCCTTCGAACATCCTTTTGCATAAAGGTTTCTAATCTAGTCATAGATTTTTCAATATTCAATTCCCAATATGGACACGCTTCCATATTTTCCATATGACAACTCATTCTTAATAGAATCTTATCTATTCGTAATGATGTCGATGTGGTCCATCCAATATGGAAACATTTCTATATTTTCCAATACTATACTTCCAACTACTCACAAGCAACCAATCCTCATCGAACTTTGGATTGTCCTTTGATAGTTGTTTAATCATTTTAGTCAAAACCGATTCTAGTCCATTTTCCCTCTAAATGCGCTAGACATTTGGAAATTTTAGAATGGTCAAACATTAAAGCATTTGCAATCGATCCTATACCCGAAGCGTATGGGACACAATGCATAATGTTTTATTTGCTATGTTCTCAAAATTCGAATTGTGAAGAGGAATGTCGTAATCATAATCGAAATTTTAAGAACACACTATGTACCTTTGACTAAATTTATTAACATTTCTCAACCTAAGCCTTTAGATTTGAAATGAAGCATAATATTCTCTCCCTTAATTATAGCAAAACAACTTTATAACCCTTACTACTTTGCAAGGTATAACTCTTGTTTTCTATAATTAATATTGCCAACTTTGCAATACGTGCCTTAATAATCATACAATCATAACATTTATGCTCCCACTATCATGATGATTATTATAAACCATAACACTTATGCCCCCAGTAGCTTCGACATGTATTCATAAACATCTTAACTTCCAGAAAGACAATACCTACTGAATTTATTAAGTCCATGTTTCTAATACTTAGTGCTTTGATAATCTTTTATCAAGGCTTCTTGAACTTATACACCTTTGCCTTTGATAGTTCATATGTGTGTCTAAACACTTAAGACTAATTGCCAAACCTCACAATTCAAATTATGGAAAGGGATACCGTGACCATAATTGAATTCGAGAATGCAATTTTACAATCACTATCTTCTTAAAATCTTTCTTAGTGAAAGCATTTCCTTACAATCATTTTCATGAAGAAGGAAATCTTATGGCACTTAGATTTTAAACAATGTATGTGTTCCTATCCATGTGAATTTGTTGAAACCAAAGTTTACAACAAATTCAAACTCATATGGACCGAACTTTCTTAGTCTTGATTTCTTACCTTATGGTAGCACAGCTGCCCACCATGTCTTCCAAGTAGTTAAGCAGCTCACCCTTTCCTATCAATGTACCTTTCATTGATTAAGGTGCTTTGCCTTTTATGCGTTCAAAATGAGAACTCATAGAACTCTCATGCATAATTAACTCGATTGGATTGGCACAGAATCAAAATAATGTCATCACGATAGGTTGTAAACCTTAACTCATGTGCTAGTGATGATCGATAAGGTTTATTTGATTTGTTCTTGAAACCTTTCAAGACCATTAAGACTCCCACTGACTCCTTGACATATAAGATTCTCTTGTCATTAACCATTTCTTGACAAACAAATATTCAAGAGTTAGTGTAGCTTTTATCAAAACACTTCATCAATTGGTCCTAGTTGGTCTTTGTCTTATCCAAGACATCATAACTTACCACATTTAATGAATGTTATAAACCTTCTTAATTCTTTTTCACTCAATGTCACAATCTTAACTTTAAGACTTGTTTTGGAACGAAGTATGATTGACTTTCTGATTTAACCATTTCTTCAATTCTTGATTCCTCTTCTTAACATATAATTGTACTTAGAGGATCAATTGAAATATGGTTCTTAATCATTAAGACCTATCATAAAGCAAAAAAGGTACTCTCCCTTTTTCTTAGAATGAAGAAACTTTTATCTTTCTGCCTACTTGATTCTTGTTATTCGTTCTACTATTGATTTAAACTTTTTCAATCAATTCAGAATTACACTTAATCTTATAAGTATAATCATATTTACTGAACCTTCAGTAAATTATGACGAATATCTTGTTACTCTTATGGTGGACTTTGATCAACACACAACTTTGTGTACTCGATCTCCTAGTCCTTCACTTGACACTTTGTCAATGAATTAGTCTAATTTCCAAATATGAAATTTCTCATTTATCGTGCACCCACGTTGCATGATTCCAAGTTTCTGTCCAATTGAAACTTGGGCGATGAGAAACTCTCCCTATTTGGTAAATTCTCGACTTTTCCATAAACACCATAAATAAGAATCATATCCATTTGTTGTAGAAATATGCAAACACCAATTTTCATAACGATTTCATTGCAAGGAAATAAATAAATAAATAAGTCAAACGAAAACTATGTATTTCAAAAGAAAAATTCTAACAACTCTATCATAACTATCTAAGCTCAAAATCTAATCTTCAAGTCCAGGCGATCAAGATCCATTCCTTGTGATTAGATTCATCTTGTTCTTTCACCAAGCTTCCTTTCTTTTCACCGATCCTGTAAGACATTCAAATGCAATCTTATCACATTATGTATTAAGAATTAATAAATAGGAACTTAATGGAGTTAGATAGTGGACTTTACCTGAAGCGTAGCCATACTTTTTTTACTCTCCGATCTTCTGGACTCTTCAGGCTCTTTGGGGAGACTTGTATCCAACGCCCTTTCTTTTGGCAGCAAACGTAGGTCGGTTCTCCTAGAATGTCCTCGGAAGCGTGGTTGGTTGACTTTCCCAACAAATACGCTCCATTGCTTCGCCAAATCATTTCTGATTCAGCAGCAATGAGCATGTAAGTTAGGTCAATGAGGTTGTCGTTATGATCCATCATATAATACTTTCTTTTGAACTCATTATATGATTCAGGAAGTAACTGCAAAACCCAATTTACAGCCAACGCATCTGGCAATGACACACCCAACATTATCAACCTATCAATGTGTGATTTCATTCCTAGAACATGAGCACACAGGGGTTTACCATCTTCATGTTTCATTTCCAATAGGGCTTTTGTCACACCCCGAAAACCGAAGGCGGAAACATTTCCGGGGTTGACTCCATGTTGAGTATCAATTCCAATGTACATAGTAAAACAGTAAACACAAAACATTACATTACATAATATTGTTTACATCTGTTTGAAAGAAAAGTTATACAAGTGTTTTACATATGTAATATAAACAAAAGTAAAGACGAGTCTTCGGGATGCTCCGTCTTCTCCAAATGGTTGCGGTGTACCTGTCTAACGCTGACCTGAGAATACAAGCAGTTTGAAAATCAGCATAAAGCTGGTGAGTTCATAAGCGGTTTAGTTTTGAAAAGAACGAGTTCCTTTATTTTCTGGAAAAGTTGTTGATCAAGAAAATCCCATATTTTCTTATGAAAACGGTTTGGTTATCCTTTGTTACAATTTCGAAAACAGTTGGTTATGTCGTTCCAGGAAAATCCCATATTTTCCTTATAGTTTTAGTTATTCGTTTGTTACTTTATCCGTTTATGTGTTGTTGTGTTACCCAGGAAAATCCCATATTTTCCTATGTGTTGAGTAGTCTATTGGTATCTAGGTTCGTTACTGATTGTAATGTTATCCCAGGAAAATCTCATATTTTCCTATGTGTGGTGTTTTGTTCTTAAGTCTGATTTTGAAATACTAGTAATTACCATGTTTGTAGTATTAGTTATGTGTTCTAATTCCTTAGTTATTCTACATTCGGATGACTATAATCTACTAACTTAGTTGTATTTTCGAATATTTGGAATCACACATAAGCGTACATTACAGTATTTTCGAAGTTCTGCTGAGTTCCAAAAGAGTATATTAGATGTGTATTCGAAGCTCTGTCGACATTCTGAGGCGGATATATTTGAAACTCAGTAGAGGTCCAAAGGCATATTTTCGTAATAAATTCAAAACTTTGGAGACACTCAAGGAGTACACTAACTGTATATTCGAAGTCTTAGTGTCAACCAAAGGCGTCATTTCGTATTCGTAGTCGTATTCGCATTCGTAGTCGTATTTGTATTCGTATTCGTATTCGTATTCATATTCGTATTCGTATTCGTATTCGTATTCGTATTCGTATTCGTATTCGTATTCGTATTCGTATTCGTATTCGTATTCGTATTCATATTCATATTCGTATTCGTTGATCTTAAATATGATTATTATGATTTCTTATTCAAAGAGAATATGGTTATAACATTCTTAAAAGAAATCTATGTTTAACCTGCAATTCGAAACGTCAGTTATCACAAATCTTTGGAAATCAAAACATTTAGTAAGTAAAACCGATGAGTTGAAAATCAGTTTAAGTACAAAATACACTTGTACTTTTGCTTGTATTCCCCCCTGAAAACATTGAAAAACCATTGAAAACACGGAAAAAGGGTAGGGGTATAAACTCACCGGACTCGGAAATGTGTCGGTTTCGGATGCTATACGTCGAATCAAGGCTTGATAACACGTGAGGTTCCTATGTAATATGAAATGGCATACAAATATATCTAATTAAATTCATAAACTCTAATTAGATATGAAGTCACACTCCAACGAACGAAAACACCTCAAATCGGGTGTTTGGAGTGACCAGGGTGACATCTACGGCCTAGGACTGTTCTAGGGCTGTAAACTCATGGTAATGGTCCTAATCGATGGTTTAAACTCGAATTTGAAGGCTCAATATGATGCAAAATGAGTATAAGAAGGTACCTTGAAGATTTGAGACCTTAAACTTGAGATTTGGACCTTTAATTCTAGTTTGAGGAGAGAGGTTGGAGTGAAAGTTGTAGAATGGAGCAAAAGCTTCAAAATGAAGACTTGGATCACTTTAAATAGTGTCCAAGTTCGGGACACGGTAGAATTCTACCCGATACCGGTGTTAGACGGGGCTTTTGGTCGCACCCGACCAATTTGTCGTAACCCGATATGGTTGATTCTAGAAATGTTCCGATCATTAATATGAGACGTTAGAATGAGTTCTAAGGGTATCAAGACACTTATTAAGTCATAAAATAAAATATACATTAATGACTTAATAAAATGTCGGAATCGGAAATGGCGATTAGATGATCGGAATGAGTCGCGAGTAGGGTTACATTTAGGGATATAAATTTCGGGTTGTTACATTATCCCCCCGTTAGAGGGAATTTCGTCCCAAAATTCAAAGATTCGAACACAGATCACGAAGTGAAAAGAGATATGAGAATGAATCTACTGCTTCGGGTTTTCAAGCTCCTAAGTGGAATCGGGTCTCCGCTTGACATTCCAGCGAACCCTCACTGTTAGGATGTGGCTTTGTTATGCATGGTTAACCTCTCAATCCACGATCTCAATTGATTCATCCATGAGGATTCAGATTTTTATCGGTTTTTGATCTCCTCAAAGGAATTACTAGGGTTTCGGTAGGTCGGCAAGCCTTACGAATAAATATGCGGAATATCAGATGGTTGCTACTGAGTCCCGAAGATAGCTCGGAGAGGGCTATGGAATCGATTCCTAACGAGGATCTCGAATAGTCTAAGGTTCCACAAGTTAAGTTTTCCACACTTCCCAAGGCGTACTATGTCTTTCCAGGGTAAAACCTTCAATAAGTGGGTACACTTTCACATGGCATAGTAACTAAGGGTCCGATAGTTCTAAGGGAACTTCTACATGAGCCTACGATTATAGTCGACGGAATCCCAAGAATCGACAGGTTTCCATGGGTGTTCCCGGTGTCGACTAATTCTTTATTGCCTTTGCTTTTGGAAGGGTTTATGAGTATGACTGCTTTGCTTATCTACGGACCAAGAAAATGGTTCGACCGAAGGGCGCCACTACTACTTCGTAGTGATCGTATCAAGCCCGGATTGCTGACTTGCACACATCATGCTCACTGAGGTTTGGCTACGAGGAAATTCCTGGGATTAGGTCAATGCGAGACTGGATTGCATGTTCGGAAAGAATTACCAAGAATTCTTTGGAAACAGTATCGGGGAAGGAATCGTAGACTTCTCGTTTCTCGATGATCACTCGGACGAGAAATACATGGAAAGACTTTTTAAGCTTTGATGTACGAAGATCATGAAAGTCGATTCGGAGGAAGGTTGGAACAAATGGCTTTCTCGAAACTAGGAAAGATAACATGAATGAGGCTCAGTTATTACATGCTAATGGTGACATCAAAGCATCTCATAAAAGTTTGCCACTAGGTCGAATGGGAAAAGAATATCGCTTGGATTGAGAATACAATCTATGGATATGACACAAGCGTTCTCGCTCTCACGTGATAACCATCTCGAAGATATACATATTCGGTTACTCGCAAACGACGGGGTTAGAAGATGTTCAAATGGATGGTTAACGAATTTCTTTCGATGCTAGAATCGAAAAGAATCACAGGCATATAAATTTAACAAGGGACAATATACCTGTAGCAACGGTGGGATCGGCGGCTGTCCTTTCTTGCCCCATAGTTAGGACTCTCCCGGTGTTGCCAGACGTTACTGTCTTTGGACAGTTTCGCTTATAGTGCCCGACCTCTCCACAGTTGTAGCAGGTTTGACCGATACCTGCTTCGGAAGCTTGACTAGTTGATGGGGTTGGGTTTTGCAGGTTCGTGCGAGGTGACCTTCCTGGCCACAACTTCTACAGAACTTTGCACGACAAGGGCCAGGGATGCGATGGTGGTAGTTACATCGGTCACACCACGGGAGGGTACCGACATATCCAGTAACAGGTACTTGAGATGTGGAATTGACAACAGAAACAGCAATAGGAGTAGTGGCAGCGTGGACTGCCACTATTTGTTGTTTTTTGAGGGTTCTGGGGAAGACTGACTCTTCTTCTTCTTTCTCCAAAACTTTCTTTTCTCGCCACTCTTTTCTGTTGGTTCAGGAATGGTGCCTGCTTCCTCTTGATCATCATTGTGATCAATCAAGGTTTGTGCTAGACACTTGGCGTTGTCATAGGTATCTGGCTTTGCTGCTATAACGTTCCCTTTGGTCTGCTGAGTTAATCCCCAGATGAACCTTTCTATCTTTTTGCTTTCCGAGGTAACCATTCCTGGACAAAGGAGTGCCAGGTCATCAAACCTTGAAGTGTAAGAGACGATATCGGAACCTTTCATCTTCAGGTTCCATAGTTCATTTTCCAGCTTCTAGATTTCACCCCGAGGGCAATACTCCGCACGTAGTAGTTCCTTCATAACTTCCCATCCCATAGCATTGGCTACAGGTAAAGTCAGGGATTTGACTCGTCCGTTCCACCAAGTCAGACCCTTATCGGTGAGCGTACAGGCGGCAAATTTCACCTTATCAGATTCCGAACACGCACAAATCTCAAAGATAGATTCGATTTTCTCTAACCACCGAGTCAGAGAAATGACACCTCCTGTGCCATCGAAGAATGTGGGTTTTGCATTCATAAAGTCTTTATAGGAACACTCCTTCCGGTGTCCTTGATTACCTTCTTGGTTTTGGGTTTGGGTACCACCCCCTGAACCATTGGGGTTTAGTTGAGG
Organism: Lactuca sativa; assembly: GCF_002870075.4. Classification (NCBI taxonomy): domain Eukaryota; kingdom Viridiplantae; phylum Streptophyta; class Magnoliopsida; order Asterales; family Asteraceae; genus Lactuca; species Lactuca sativa. The sequence continues at coordinate 77,447,332 of NC_056629.2, read as the reverse complement.
TAGGAGAGCTGATATGGTGGTAGAAATGGTTGCCTGAAGTGTTTCTAGATCGATTTGAAGAGGAGGTGGTGGCGGCAGAGGGTTGTTGGTGTTCTTTGAGCTGGGTCTTTTCCTCGGAGGCATCTTGATCTAAAAAGATCAGGAAAGAGAGGATCATAAGTCCTCTGAATTGAATCAAGAGATATGGATCAGGGGGATATCTCATCGAGACAGATATAACATTATATTAAGCGATAAAGCAGGAAAGAGTGATCAAGGCAAGAAAATTATCGCTAAGAGAATGATCAAAGAACAATGCATGAACGAGGATTTCTACCAAGGATTGGCTCGAGAAATACTCCCATAGTATTTCATGATTCGTTACAACGCTGGTTCGATGTTTGTGGTATTAGGGTAAGTTTTAGGCATGCCGCATACCACAGTCACTCCCAAGCACATTTTGGCCGTGTCTCGAATGAATATAGTTGGCCAGGCTATATTGATCCTAGACACGACTACATAACTGCCCAGGTTTAACCGCAGCGTACAACACCCATTTACTTATGTCTTGTTCTACTAGTAGTTACGGATCTCGACGGTCGGTATACTTGTATACTTTTAGAAAATACTTATATTCGTAGAGTATCCTTTTAATTTAGAGCACTTAGGCCCTTTACTGTTTATAGTCTTATACCGTGTAAGCTTTGGTATACCAGTTCACTATAAACAAGGGCTCTGATACCAATCTGTCACACCCCGAAAACCGAAGGCGGAAACATTTCCGGGGTTGACTCCATGTTGAGTATCAATTCCAATGTACATAGTAAAACTGTAAACACAAAACATTACATTACATAATATTGTTTACATCTGTTTGAAAGAAAAGTTATATAAGTGTTTTACATATGTAATACAAAAAAAAGTAAAGACGAGTCTTCGGGACACTTCGTCTTCTCCAAATGGTTGCGGTGTACCTATCTAACGCTGACCTGAGAATACAAGCAGTTTGAAAATCAGCATAAAGCTGGTGAGTTCATAAGCGGTTTAGTTTTGAAAAGAACGAGTTCCTTTATTTTCTGGAAAAGTTGTTGATCAAGAAAATCCCATATTTTCTTATGAAAACGGTTTGGTTATCCTTTGTTACAATTTCGAAAACAGTTGGTTATGTCATTCCAGGAAAATCCCATATTTTCCTTATAGTTTTAGTTATTCGTTTGTTACTTTATCCGTTTATGTGTTGTTGTGTTACCCAGGAAAATCCCATATTTTCCTATGTGTTGAGTTGTCTAGTGGTATCTAGGTTCGTTACTGATTGTAATGTTATCCCAGGAAAATCCCATATTTTCCTATGTGTGGTGTTTTGTTCTTAAGTCTGATTTCGAAATACTAGTAATTACCATGTGTATAGTATTAGTTATGTGTTCTAATTCCTTAGTTATTCTACATTCGGATGACTATAATCTACTAACTTAGTTGTATTTTCGAATATTTGGAATCACACATAAGCGTACATTACAGTATTTTCGAAGTTCTGCTGAGTTCCAAAAGAGTATATTAGATGTGTATTCGAAGCTCTGTCGACATTCTGAGGCGGATATATTTGAAACTCAGTAGAGGTCCAAAGGCATATTTTCGTAATAAATTCGAAACTCTGGTGACACTCAAGGAGTACACTAACTGTATATTCGAAGTCTTAGTGTCAACCAAAGGCGACATTTCGTATTCGTAGTCGTATTCGCATTTGTAGTCATATTCGTATTCATATTCGTATTCATATTTGTATTCGTATTCGTATTCGTATTCGTATTCGTATTCATATTCGTATTCGTATTCGTATTCGTATTCGTATTCGTATTCGTATTCGTATTCGTATTCGTATTCGTATTCGTATTCGTATTCGTATTCGTATTCGTATTCGTTGATCTTAAATATGATTAGTATGATTTCTTATTCAAAGAGAATATAGTTATAACATTCTTAAAAGAAATCTTTGTTTAACCTGCAATTCGAAACGTCAGTTATCACAAATCATTGGAAATCAAAACATTTAGTAAGTAAAACCGATGAGTTGAAAATCAGTTTAAGTACAAAATACACTTGTACTTTTGCTTGTATTCCCCCCCTGAAAACATTGAAAAACCATTGAAAACACGGAAAAAGGGTAGGGGTATGAACTCACCGGACTCGGAAATATGTCGGTTTCGGATGCTATACGTCGAATCAAGGCCTGATAACACGCGAGGTTCCTATGTAATATGAAATGGCATACAAATATATCTAATTAAATTCATAAACTCTAATTAGATATGAAGTCACACTCCAACGAACGAAAACACCTCAAATCGGGTGTTTGGAGTGACCCGGTACGGACGGGAATTGAAGTGAGGGACTTGGGATTTGAGTTTACTCCCCAAGAGTAAACTTCCTAATGAGGTTTACAGCCTATACACCACTCACACATGAGTTCACGGCCGTGAACTCATGTTGGTAAGATTTAGGGTGCTTAATGTGTCACAAATGGCTATTATCACTTGGAAATGCTTGGAATAATTTTACCTAAGGCTTGGAATGAATTAAAATCACCAAATACAACACTTAAGGGAGTTTACGGCCTTGGCATGGGGCCTATAGCCGTAAACTCTCATATTCCCTTGAATATGTGTTTTTAAAGTCCCAAAGTTAATCACATGTGATTCTAAAAATTCCTACAAGCCTTGAAATGATTTTTGGACACAAAATGACATACTTTTAGGAGTTTACGGCCATGGAGCACCTTCTATGGCCGTAAACTCTCAAATGAAGAGTTTTGATGTGTTTAAGGTCCTTAAACGATTTTTTGTTGGTTCTATGATTTATTCCAAGGCTTTTGGTGGTGTTGGATGGCTTTCTAACAGCTTAGAAGTGAGTTTGCACCCATGTTTGAGGAGTTTACAGCCCAAGCACATGCCTTGGCCGTAAACTCATATAATCCCCTCAAAATTCATGTTTGAAGTGTTCTAGGTCCATAACTAATATTCTAAAAGTCGTATCTAAGTCTTGTTTGAGCCATGGAAGGGTTTAAGGGCTTAAAAACCCTCTAAATTAGTGTTTACGGCCTAGGCACCTACCAGGGCCGTAAACTCTTAAACAAGGTTCTAAATCATGTTTCAAGGCATTCTAAGCTCATTCCATAAAGTCATCTAGCCATATCTAAGGTCTAATTGTGGTTTGGAAGGGTTTTGTTGCTCCAAAAACCCCATTTATATGAGTTTACGGCCTAGGACTGTTCTAGGGCCGTAAACTCATGGTAATGGTCCTAATCCATGGTTTAAACTCGAATGTGAAGGCACAATATGATGCAAAATGAGTATAAGAAGGTACCTTGAAGATTTGAGACCTTAAACTTGAGATTTGGACCTTTAATTCTAGTTTGAGGAGAGAGGTTGGAGTGAAAGTTGTAGAATGGAGCAAAAGCTTCAAAATGAAGATTTGTATCACTTTAAATAGTGTCCAAGTTCGGGACACGGTAGAATTCTACCCGATACCGGCGTTAGACGGGGCTTTTGGTCGCACCCGACCAATTTGCCGTAACCCGATATGGTTGATTCTAGAAATAATCCGATCATTAATATGAGACGTTAGAATGAGTTCTAAGGGTATCAAGACACTTATTAAGTCATAAAATAAAATATACATTAATGAATTAATAAAATGTCGGAATTGGAAACGAAATCGGAAACGGCGATTAAATGATTGGAATGAGTCGTGAGTATGGTTACATTTAGGGATATAAGTTTCGGGTTGTTACAGCTTTAGTGATATTGAACCTTTCAATTCTTTGATCTTGTGGGTTGGGGAGAACAATAGGAGGAGGAGGAGGAAGTGAAGTATGATTTCTCGTTCCTCGATTGAATCGTGGAATACCATCTTCATGTGGAATGCTTGTTCCACGGGATTTGGGAAGACCATAGTTGTCGAAGATTGACATCTTGAAAACGGGAGAAAAACAAATTCAAGTTAGTTGATAGATTGAGTCCTTAGTAAATCACCCAAATGAAATACTAAGGCTAGGACCCAACACAATATTCTACAACTCGGGAGAGGGATGTCGTAACCCTAATTGAAGAATATTTGAAGGTAAGTGAATGACGATTCACTAATTTCCACCACGATAAACGAAAAAGAAATTTAAGTTTTAAATCTATGAAAACTCCTAGATCCTTTGAGATTCGTTGAACTTTCAATGGCATGTTTAAATCTCGATATGCCCCTCTTGTTTGTGACTGGGATGCCGAGGATCACAAAGCGGGTGTGAATAACCATGCAAACTTACATGGTGCCCTCACATGTTACAGTCACCTATTCGATGTGCTAGTAAACCACACATGCTCCACCGAACTATGACAAACATTGAGTCACCCTTTGCTACCTTTTCTTAGAACCAATTAGTGTGCCGGTAAACCACACACGCTCCACTAACGTCTTCGCAAGGGCACAAAGTGTAATTTCATGGAATTGCATCAATTCACTTTTGCCTAAGTAACTAAGATTGGTAATTTGATGAAAACATTTAGTTACTTTTATACTTTATTATACTTATAATGGAAGGTTTCGTCCTATCCTACCCGTTCGGCTAACGACCCTCCACTAGTCAAGAGTGCGGTGGTTAAGAGTGGATACCCATTCAATCGCCATTTTATAGGCAATTTCCTTAAACACCCCTTATAGACTAGCTTCGTGAATGAGGCCTACTAACGGTAAGACTGACTTTTACTCATACATATATATAATGTTAGACTTTTAATGTTATATATAGTATAGGGTGTATTTTATACTTTCAAAATACTAGGTGGTCTAATTTAACAATTATACTTTTAATTCAATTAAATTGTAAACCTAAACTTTTATGGATTTATTAAACTTCTTTTAATTATACACTTTAATTAATTAACAAAACCATAAGGGTGTGATTTGAACTTTTTCAAAACTATACTAGAGATTTAGAATTTAACATTCCTAATTAAAATTTTAATCAACTTTTAAATTCCAAAACTTGAGGGCAAGTTTTGAAACATTTCAACACATTAGGGTTTAGAATATACATCAAAATTAAACCATTTAATCAAAATTTAAATTCAAAAACTTGAGGGCAAGTTTTGAAACCCTTTTTCAAAACATTAGGGTTTCAACTATTTAAATTTCAAAACAACAAAACTTTTGGGTTCAAATTTAAACTATAAAACCTAAAGGGCGAAATATGAAACTTTTCATAACAACAAAGATCAAATAACAAATAATTCAAATTAACATTTAATCACATAATTATCCATATTTGATTTATTTAATGATTTCTTGCAAAACAATTTATCAATTTACTCAAAATAATTAATCAATTATCACATAAGGAAACAAATATTTTATTAATTGATAAATATCTTCAATTAGATCAAGAATATAGTCAAATATATCATAAAGTCGGATTTACATTGATCTAATATGATAAGGTAACTATCCATAAGCAAAAACAACAAGAAATCCCGGATATAGCTCTGTCTGACGCTCGAACTCACCGAGTACCACACCGTACTCGCCGAGTTGAGGTCTACTCGCCGAGTACACTGTGGTACTTGCCGAGTTCCTCAGCCAGAAAGCCCAAAAATCGATTTTGCAAACATATCAAGCAACAATACAATAGAAACCAATCAAGGCTCTGATACCACTGATGGGTTTTGGTCATAAGACATCCTATGTGCTCATACAAACCCTAATGCTTAGATCTAGGTTTCTCTATTGTACATGCTTTGAATCCAAGACTATAAACCCTAATTCTAGCATATGGAAATCGATATTAACATATAATTAGGTTTAAGATATTACCTTGATTGTTATGTAGCAATAACAATCCTAATTCCTCCTTGAATTGACTTTGGAAGGCTTAGAGTCACAAGTGTCACTCCTCTAATGGCTTACAAACACCAAGAGCAAATGGAGAAGTTATAAAGAGAGAGGAGAGGTATAAGAATTCGTCTCTAGGACCTCTTGAGAAGGCATTGATGAATTCATGAGCCTTAGGGGGTTTATATAGGTGTAAAGATTAGGGTTTTAGTCCTTATCCTTATCTAGTTGCTTGCCCACCAAGTAACCATAAGATAAGTCTTAGAAACCCTTATCCTAGTCGAATTCTAAGGCTTTATCACCTTAGATTCGTCCAACCCATTAATAAGATAATCCTTACCTTATTTTGTAACTATCACATAATTACAATTCAGCCCCTCTAGTTTAATTAATTACACTTGATCACAAAATTAATTCTTAATTAATTATTGACCAATATTAATTAAACAAATATGATTTCTCCTTTAATATATTATTCTTATAACATATTAATAAATCATAATAACCTCTCTCTCTTTATTTATTTCTCCAATCAAGTTGCTTTGGTGAAGGCAACCCAAAAGGACCATGCACCATCGGGTCAAGTACATACCAAAATAGTTATGGACTTAGACACTAATCCAACATGCCCAAGCTAGTGGGAATATAGTTAGCTTCCTCGTATTGTATTTCGATGAAATACTAATGATAGGAAATGGCATCCCGACACTGCAGGAGGTTAAGTCCTGGCTCAGGAAGTGCTTCGCTATGAAGGACCTCAGAGAGGCTTCCTATATTTTAGGATTAAGGATAGTAAGAGACAGAAGTAAGAGACTAATAGGACTTAGTCAGAATACTTACTTGGACAAGGTACTAAAGCGTTTTACTATGGAGAATTCAAAGAAGGGGGAGTTACCGATCCAAAGTAATGCCAAGTTGAGTAGGACTCAAGGTCCGAGTACCGAAGTCGAAATAGAAGAGATGAGTCGAGTGCCTTACCCTTCCGCAGTTGGCTTGATCTTGTATGCTATGACTTGTACTCGCCCTGATGTGGCATTTGCTTTGAGCATGGTCAGCAAATATCAAGGGAACCCTGGCAAAGCACATTAGACCGCAGTTAAGAACATTCTTAAGTACCTTCGGAGGACCAATGAATGGTTTCTAGTCCTCGGTGGGAGTGATGACTTAAAGGTGCGAAGGTACTGTGACGCTAGTTTTCAGACTGACAGGGAAAACTACCGTTCGCAGTCGGGCTGGGTCTTTACCCTTAATGGAGGAGAAATGACTTGGAAAAGTTCCAAGCAAAGCTGATTCAACGTGCGAATCAGAGTACATTGCAGCGAGCAAAGCGTCAAAGGAGGCAATATGGTTGAAGAACTTCATTGGGGACCTTAGAGTCGTGCCAACCATAAAGGAGCCCATGGAAATTTTTTGTGATAATGAAGGAGCGGTTGCCTTGACCAAGGAACCGAGGGATCACGGTAGACTCGACATATCGACAGAAAATATCACTTTATTCGACATCGGGTGGAAGAAGGACTCCTCGTAGTAAAGAGGGTATCTTCAGAGGAAAATCCAATAGATTCACTTACGAATGGACTGATTAGGGTTAAGCACTTGCAGCACGCTAGGAGCATCAGGCTGAAGGACGGTATTAGTTTGGATTAGATAGTTCAGAAACGTGTAATAGATAAATTGTAATTAACATTTGATGATTAAATAAAAGAGTATTATTTATTAGTAATGTTTTTGTCTTATGTTAATTGTTTACCTATTGTTTCACTTTGAATGTTTTGACTTCCTGAATAATAAGATTATTTGAACCGTCCACAGTCGTTCATATGTTGGAAGTAGGTATGAATGAAGACTGCCATGAATTGGTGTGTAGATTGTCTAAAATGTATTAGGCATAGCAAAAGTTTTCTACAACGTTCATGAGTTCTTATGAGTTTCATTTGAGCATTGGAATAACCCCACGGTTGCTGGAATCACTTTATGGAATTTATCTCGAGTGATTGCAAGACGATAATATCATATTGTCTTAAAACCTAGATATATGGTTTATTGTTTGCTAATTAGTTGTGCATTAATAATATGTAAACGCATCAGTAACTGCATGTTTTAAAACATATTGTTGTGTATGATTTGATTAGTGGATGGTAAATGCATATAAGTCGAAGTTTATCTGTTCCTTTTATCCTGAGAGGGTAAAAGCGATATCAGGGCCCCTCAATGATTTGGTTTGACATATGTGTCAGGCCCGATCAGGACTGAATTGATGTGTTCAATTAAGTTCTATGTCAAACGAATCACAGATCGAGAAACGAACTGCTGGACAATAAGTATGACTATGTTCCATGTAATTGTCCGCACGATATCTAGAATGGAGGACTATATGATCCCTTATCTAAAGGACAGGTTATTGATAAGATCAAAGTTTGACAGCATCTTTGAGAGCTACAATTGCTAATCGGATTGTGCTTACATTTGTAGTTACTAGACTTATCCAAGTGGGAGACTGTTGGATCAGTATCCAAGCCCGTAAGTATATTTGGTAAGTACTTGACCTGGTTGTGCATGGTCTGTTTGGGTTGCCTTCACCGAAGCAACATGATAGGATGATAAGAAAGAGGTTATTATGATTTATTAATATGTTATATGAATAATATATTAATGGAGAAATCATATAATAAAATTAATATTAGACAAGAATTAATTAAGAAATTAATTATGTGGCTAGAAGACATTAATTTAATATTAGGGACTTAAACTGTCAAATGTGTGATAATTGAGTATTGGGCTGAGGAGCCTCTTGGACAAGGCATGGACGAAATTAGGATGTGTCCATCCCTAATTTCGGCCCTAAGGCCCTATTCCAGAAGCTTCCTTGGATAACTTAAGGCCTAAGCTATCCATTAGGGTTATTGACTGAAACCCTACCAGCTCCAGTATAAATACGACCCCTAGGCTACAGAAATCGGCTACCCTAACCCTAAGAGTGATAGAGCCGATTTCAAGAAGCCTCCAACCTCTCTCCAAGATCATCCTTTTTTCTATTGGTGTTTGTAAGCCATTAGAGGAGTCACACTTGTGACTCTAAGCTTCAAAGACAAGGAGATTCAAGCAAGCAACAAGAGGTAATGATCTAGATCTGATTTGTTTCTTATAATTTCAAATTATTCTCATTCGATCTAGGGTTAGAAAGTCTTGGATGGATGCACGTACAATTACAGAAACCTAGATCCAAGCATTAGGGTTTACATGAGCACATAAGATGTTCTTTTGGCTCAAACCCATCTGTTATGTTATTATGATCCATTAGATTCGTATGATTATTTGTATTTGCTGGTTTTGTGTTCAAGTTTATTTGTTGCATATGTCGACATGTTGGTTTGGGTTGAGGCGATACTACTTTGTGTTGTAGGCCAAGACACCCGGGGACGATACCTGAGCCACTTGCTTAGGTTATAGGCCTTGCGCTACGTACTCCCTTGTATGCCTAGTTTAGAGGGTGCCTTCACAAACCACTTGCTCGAACTCTTGTACCTCCAGGTATGCTGAACATACCTGAGCCAAACCTCAACTTTTCCATTTACCTCTTATTTCTTTAAGACAAAGCACCAAGCTTTAGATCCAAATATCAAGAGACGTCATAACGGATAAAGGCTTTGACTTTATCTATTTGCATGCATTCAAGTGGGTAAAAACTCAAACCCTTGGTCCAAAAGTCACCCAAAACTCCCAAACTCTTGCATGGATTAATTAAAGTGTCTAAGTTCTCATTTTTATGAATCTAGAAGCTCAAAACTACAGGAAACTACATTTCAAGGACATGGAGTAGCTCATACTCCATTAGACTAAACTATAGGACCAAAATGCATACAACCTCTAAACTAACAAGATCTAAGCAAATGACACATCAAGATCCAAGCTTTAAATCTCCCAATGAAGATTGAGGGCAAGATACTTCTGAATCCAAGATGTCTTGAGGTTCCAAGTTGATTCCACTTAGACTCGACTTAAGTTGGAGTACGCCCAATGTACTAGGAACACACATGATTTCCACTTAAGGAACCAAAAACCAACTTTGCAAATATATTTCCTATTAAGGGCATAAATGGGAAATACTAGGACGAAGGTGTTACAAATATAAAAAGAATTCTTAACAAATAAGTGTATACTTCATTAAAACGATGCATTAAAATGACGCACGAGTATAACACTTGTTAACTTACTACATGAACCTACAACTAAAATCGTAGATAGATTTTCGTAGGATTATATTTTTTTTATTTGAAACCAATTAAAAATATATATGTTGCCCATTTGACCGTTGAAATGCATACATTAGCCGACTTACTAAGTTATTCGGTATCTCAGATCCTTATCACATAACACTTTCTTTCGATGTGAATCTATTATTAGATACTTTTATATCTTTGATAAAAAATTTATCAACCTTCTTAATATGAACATCACTCGTCAAACTATTACTACTTTAGTGATCATTGTCAGGATGCATAATCCTAAACATATTAATGTTGTAAAAATAAAAACTTACATATGCGATATGCTGAAAGAATATTGAACATGTTATCACTTCTAATCATATTAATATATATTCTCGATATGATGTCGTGTACTATATTATTTAACCTATATATTAACCTCATTATATTTATGTCGATGATATATCGTGTCTAATTATGCATGATTTGGTTGCTTATAAGGAATCAAACAACATATTTTTTGTTTGTTTATCTTTCTAAATATATATATCTTATAGACGACTAGATTGAAAACCATTTCACTATCGTTATGGTTATGCCCCTCTAGTGTGTGTGTATATATATATATATATATATATATATATATATATATATATATATATATATATATATATATATATATATATATATATATATATATATATATATATATATATATATATATATATATATGTGAGTTCAATTGAGAAAATAAAAAAGGTTGAGAATGGGGGAATCATTCTCAGCCACTCATTTAATATATACATAAAAAGACACGGTGACAAATTTGTAAATATGTTAATAACCTTCAATCTCAAATACGTAACTATAGATAATTAGATAACAGTTCGTTCATCATCAAAATTTTTCCTCCAACCTTCAATAATCATCCAGATTTCTTCAACTAAACCGGAATTTCTTCGATGTTCATGAAATTGGAATTAGAGTTCTGGACTCACAGTCACAGTCGACATTGAAGGACTCAGAATCGGTACTCACAGGTTCCCATTCGGATTTTTGGAAATCAAAATCAAAATGAGAAATCGATTAGACATAGGATGTCGCATCTGAAGTCGAAATCGGAAGTATATGATGATTTGGAATTGATAACTTGATGTTTTTAACATTTTTAAAATAGTTACTTGTATGCACTCTAACTGTTTGATGAAATGCACAAACTAAATTATCACGTTATATTCACATATGAATATGTTTTCTCACCTGAATTAGTATATGATTATTAAAAACACAAAACAAATATGCAAGTCTGTATGTTATTCATATGTGAATAACATATAAAAATTATATATATATATATATATATATATATATATTTGTCAAAATACCTTCAAATATTCATAAGTGAATATATTATCTAATATTCACAAATGAATATACTATATACTATTCACATGTGATATACAATGTAATATTCACATATGAAATATCATTTAATACTCATAAATGAATATATCATCTAATATTCACAAGTGAATATATTATGTTAATATTCACAAGTAAATGCATCGTCCAATATTAAAATATGAATATACTATGTTTATTATATGCTATATTCATATATGAATGATACTTAAATTGTAAAAAAAAAAATCATATTTTTTATTCATAAATGAATAACGAATGTACTGTAATAAAATCTTATGTATTTTTATGCACTTATGAATAACGATAGCTGAAAATATAAAAAAAATAAATTTTTTATTTTATTTTAAAACTATATCAATATGCATGTCTATTTGTAGAGAATAAAAAATCATAAATTTTGGTATATTTAAAATCGTTTTTTTTTATAAAAATAGCTTCTAAAAATTAAAAAAAAAACCAAAAAACTATGTTTTTGTATATATATTAGTACTGCTTAGCATAGTTTAAGTCTTAAGGAAATATGTTTTGTTGGAAAACACATATCTATTCATTTTACTTTTCCACTGGTACGACGGAGGCTTTTGCGGCAAAAATAAATGAGTAGTTGAAAATGATTCCCCCATTTTCAACCTTTTTTTTTTTCTCAATTGAACCCTCTCTCTCTCTCTCTCTCTCTCTCTATATATATATATATATATATATATATATATATATATATATATATATATATATATATATATATTATTTTTACTCTCAAGTTAATCGTTTTTTTCTTTACAACTTAAGTGATAACAAAATAAAACGAAAGTAAAATATATCTTATCATTTTGTTTTAAAGAAAGCATTCAAGACTTAAAAAAGGAAAAAAGGAAAAAAAGAAAAAAAGGAAAATGGTTGGAAAATATCTTGGATTTTTTTGCTATATAAGCTGTGAGTGTTGGAGAGGGCTCCACATTCGTCAAATCCTAGGTTTTTAGGTCTTTCTTGTCTTTTCAGATTGACGCGGCTCAATCTTCCTCGAAGCGCATTTATTTTATTATTTATTTATTTTTATTAATCCATCCTTGTTTTCAAGATTGGTGCGCAATCTTTACCTTTTTATGAATCAATTTTTGTTCTAGATTGATTTTGTTTTTAACAGATTGAAGCTCAATCTTACCTTTTTTTTTTTATGAATCGATCCTTGTTTTCACAGATTGACGATCTTCGTCAAGCTCTTATTTATTTATTTATTTAATTTTTTTATGAATCGGTATCATCAAGCTCTAACTTTTTTTATGAATCAATTTTTGTACTAGATTGATGGCTCAATCTTCAACAAGCTCTTTTTTTATTAATCAGTACCTGTTTTTAACAGATTGATGCTCAATCATCATCAGGCTGTTACCTTTTTTATGAATCAATCGCTTGTTTTCACAGATTGATGCTTAATCTTCGTCATGCTGTTTCTTTTTTTATGAATCAATGATTGTTCTCACAGATTGATGCTCAATCTTCATCAAACTCTTTCTTTTTTATGAATCAATCTGTGTTCTCACAGATCGATGGCTCAATTTTCATCAATCTCTTTCTTTTTTATGAATCTGATTGATGATTCAATCATCGTTATAGTCAATCATGAAGATCTCGCTAGATCGGAATGTTAATAGTTTGGGTTCACCGATACCAAAAAATAGAAAAAGAAAGAAAGATCTACGATCTGTTCTGGTATGGAGAACACCGTAGACGAGGTTTAACAATGGAAGTCCAAAAGCTGATTTCGCAAACGTCGAAAGATCCAAGGAATAAGAAAATCTTTGTTTTAAAAGTGGAAAGTATAAGTGAAAAAGGCGATTCAAACAAGGAAGCTTTTGGATCTGAAAATTTGGTGAAGATTGAGTTGAAAAATCTTCAACCAACATCAGCGAAGAAGGTAGATTGCTTCTTCAGTTCCTAGTAATCATTATTTCCCTCATGATTTTTATAGTAACCAAAACCAGAAGTTATGTTTCTGTAAAGTAGGCTTTAAAAGAATAATCTTTCAATGAGATTACATGTCAATTGTCATCCCAGAAGTAAATGGTTTCAGGTCTTGCATTAATACATTCTAACCACGTGGGTCTTAGGAAAACTCAAACTATGCCAAATTTGATAGTGTATGTACTATGTAGGACAAATATATTGGTGTTCTTATGGAAACTGGTTCCCGAAAGTACTATGTTATGCTCTTTAATGTAATAGACTAATAGTTAATGAATAAGTTAGGTGCATGTTAGTTGAACTATATAACTTACATGCCTGTTGCTTATTATATGAGCACACCGACTGTAGACTCTAGTATTTATGAATCAAGTGTAAGAACTTTAAATGCTCGCTATTTCTTGTCAAATTTCTAATATGAGCTCTTTCATTACTAGTCTTTGATGTTTGATCTTTCACTTCGTAAATTAGCGTATAACCTGTATATACTAATGTAATCCTCTTGTGTTGACCATTGCTGTAAATTTTGCAGGTTGTTCTGTCGGTTGAGGGTTTTATGATACAATGAAAGTGAGGACCTTGTGAATGCGAAGTGAGAAAGGATTGTTGGCTTTGCAATTGTCTCAATGAGGTATTATTTCTTATGTCTTTTAGTATTATTTGGGTTCTTAGAGAAAAGTCGTAATGATGACTAGTCATGTGTGACATACACACACTCACATAAACATGACTGGTTGCTACGATTAAGGTATTAATTTCAACATTTTTTATATCTTCACTTTTGTCGTTTTTGATCATAATGGAAATTGGAAGGTCTGATTTCAAATATTCTTTCCATTAGTTTCTAGATGCACTCTCATTAATAATCTTTATTATTAAGTTTTTTATGTTAATTGTAATAGCATGTCTCTCATGTCGTACCCTCTTTTGCAATAAAATACGCTATAAATTTAGGGGGTTGTTTGGCATTTTGCTATATATTTTTAGTAGAAGTTTTGTGCATTAAATGTAGATTAATTTCAATTTGGAACATTGTTTATTTCTAAAAATTCTCCCTCTAAAACAAGAACACGTTTTTTTATGCATTAAATTCCTAAGTTGTGTAAGTTAGCAAGCTAGGTTTTTAAGTTAGACAACCCATGGATATAATAAAAAATCAATAAACTATAATTAAACCGTTGAAGGTAAAAAAAAATCATGGTATTTTACGGGAGGCTTGGACAACATGAACTTTGTGGAGTTTGTAAGAAAGGTGGGGACTTAGTGCTGGATGCTCTAGGACATTCCATAAAGGTAAAAAGATTAATATTTTTTTATTATAGGTTTATAATGATTAATAAATCTGATTTTTATTCCATTTGGTGACATACAACATGTATATGACACAAGTGCCTCTCAAGAAAAGTGCAAATATTGCAGAAACTCTATGAAATGTGTGATTCAACATCTAGGATTTGATACAATTGAGCAGATTACAAAACATGGTATTCTGAATGTTTATAATCCTGAAAAATGTGATCTTGTTGCATGTTGTACTTGCAGGTAACCCTAATTTTATAAAATTTACAACATTTTTATTGCATAATTTCAAATCATGCAATCGTGTTTGAATAACTTTGGTGTATACAGAGCCTATGATTTCAACACAGTCGGCTTCAATGATAAGACTGTTGTTGTTTGTGATCAGGCAATTGTAATTGGAGTAAGTACATTTTTGGTCCCTGATTTTATCTGGTTTTTTCGGTTTTGGTCCCTAAAGGTGTAAGGTTGCAGTTTTGGTTCTTATATCACTATTTTATGTGATTTTGGTCTCTGGCTTGTCTTAGTTAATAGCCTAGCTGTTAAACTTTTTTGAAATAATCATTGTGCTTTGGACTAAAATTTTCTCTTATTTTCTGAAACACCTTGCACTAGGTATAGATATAATGTTGGCAACTATATGAAGCTTTTAATAAAATAGACATATGTACATTTAAAATTTTATAAACCTTAACTAAGAATAAAAAGAAAATAACAACTTTGGTCCTTGTGGTATACAACTTGTTTCAGGTTTTGGTCCAAGGTTAAAAACGTCATTTTAAAATATTCAGTTATGCTGTCTTTTCATTTTTGTTAGTTAGATTAATCCCCTAATCCATTTTCCATACCTTGCAATGTGAGAGGGAATATCATATTGGCTATTTGAGGGAACATAAGAAGATTGATCTGAAGGTGTGTGAATTTAAATTTAGTTATTTACTAAAGTTTCCTACTTTTTTCACTTGATTATATATGATTGATTGTTGATGTGTTACAGGAGTTGCAACTGCAGTGTCGACTGGAATACTTCATTTGGTTCTAGAGAGATTAGTGGGCATGTGGCCCGGTGAAGGTCACTGATTCTCTTACGGGTTTAATCAGGAATTCCGAGATGAAGTGGATAGTTTTGCATGGGAAAGATGTTTCTGATGAGAACAAAGTATTGCTTTCACAAGCTGTTGACATCATTCATGTGAGTATAAACTATAAACTAGAAACTGTTGCTTTTATTATTATTATTATTATTATTATTATTATTATTATTATTATTATTATTCTCACTCCCACTCTCACTCCCACTCCCACTCCCACTCCCACTCCTACCTCTCTTACTCTTACTCTCTTACTCTTACTCTCTTACTGAAATTATACACTTTAACAATGTTTTTGCTCAATAATGACATTATACTCTTATAACTTACTCATAACATGAAAACAAACATGATAATAGGTTCACAAAAATATTGGTTGTAGCTTTTGAAATTTGTCTAGTAGTAAAATCCCAAGGGTAGACTACTAATTAGTATGATTCAATATGGGAATTCATCATGCTTTATTAAATTAGTATGATTCAATATAGGTTCCATTCAACACAAACTTGTAGTTCATTTTCAGTTTGACAGTTTTGTTTAAAACTTAGTATATTCAACCGATTAGATATCAATAGAATTAAAATAACACATCTATATAAAATTTTTCATAAAATTAGACATAATAAAATTTGTATCTTAAGCATTCTTTCTTCAAGATGAATTATATCTATCCATTCTCTTCATCAAATAGTACCAAAAGAGAACAAATGCCCATGAATATTTCTTGAAATAAAACCTCTTATTTCATTTTGTGGTAAACTATTCTCAACAGACATAGACTCACATTCATGTCATTATGTGCCTTAATGATTATTTAGGTTAGTTATTAATCTAGATATAATGAATGGTTTGTATATTCCATTGGGTTTCAAAGAACTGGAATCGTCTCTTTGTGCTCTTCTTGGTTTTTAACTGCATTACAAGATCTTCTCTTACGGTTTCAACTTCAACATACATATATGAGGTCATCTCAAGGTAATGGTCACACAGGTCTTTTAGCTGTGTCTCTAATGATGATTTTGTCCTTTCAAATCTCTTTTTCATTACCAAGTCACCTTCAACCATAGATTTTCTAGGATTTGATGAAAGACTATTATGCCACTCAGACTTTATCCCAAAAAATATATGCAAACTAGTTAAAAGCTACAACCATGAAAACTAGTTGTACATAAGTGTAATCCTTATAGCTTTCATCATCTTACTATATTTGTGAAAACCAGTTGACTTTTGACTACTAAAAGTCAAAGGTTGACTAGTTTTTTCATCATATTAACTTCTTAAGCTCTATACTCAATATTTACATCAAGAGTCTCATAAAGGTATGCTTCATGCATCTGTATTTTTTCTGCATTATCAATGTCTTCTTGCAAATGAGTCTCATGAACACCCTGAAAAACAGACGATATAAAAGATAACAACAATAAAGATTCATGGTAAAAATACAAGAACATTTGGTTGGTGAGTAAATCAAAATCAATATTTTGTTTACTTATTTACCATTTTACTCCCTGATTTTGTTGACATAAGTTTTAGATCCTCTTCTAAAGCATGAACTTTCTTCAAACATCTGTTTTTTTCCTTCAATTTGTTAAACTTTTGAACTCATATTGGAAATTTGCACTCTTGATTTTTCTAAGCTCGTTTTTTATCTCATAAGCAAATGAACGTGATTCTCCTTTATTTGTCTTGTTTGACTAAAACTTGTGTTTAGGTTTTTATGTTCTACCATTTCTAAATGTCAATCAACATTTTTTTGTAAATCATTTACAAATTATGTTGGTGTTCTTAAGGAAGGGGCGGGCAAATCATGTGTCTCGGGATGACACGTGTAACCCCTCAATTTCGTCCAATAGATGTGTAAAAATTTGTAGATCTTTCGCAAATCTATTGGAAATCTGTCACAGCGTTTGATAAATGTAAATTCAATTTACATTTGTTTAGTGAGGGATTTTGTAGTGGAAACTACAGTAGAAAACGAGGTTTTTTTCTATAGTAAAACAACTTTTAAAAATTTTATACAACCCTTGTTTTTATCTTTCTTGTGTTATAATGGTTATTATGTTCTTTTCTATATCAATTCCGAAATATCAAAACAACTTTGAAAAATGATCTAAAAGAATCTAGGGTTATGCCAAAAGGGTTTATTAACGTTTTTTTTCCCTTTTATCAAAGTTTTTCGCAAAGACCTGCCATAGTAAGTTAAGAAAGGGAGACAATCACACTTGTAGAGTGCATTAAATGAAGAGTTGTATGTTGCGTTCGGGAAGAATGAATTGAATAGCTTCCGAAAAGATAACTGTTAATTCAAGTCCCATATGATCCAGCTGTGTCAGGGAAAAGAGTAAAACAAGCATCTAACTCCTTCATGCTTGTTGCACTTGGCTCGGGGGGTATAACTCAATGGGACTTAAGGAATAATATAAAAAAAATAAGAGGCAAAAATATTAATATTAAATAAAAATCAATATAGTAAATAAAAATGAAATAGAAGAACTTAGATTCCAAATGAAAAAAAATCCAAACTTGAAAACGATAGTTATGATTCTCAAAGGATGAGAGCCAAGGAGAAATATCTCTGGTTAAATTAAAGACTTGTTCAATAATACAATAGAGTGTCTTTTTTTCTTCATAAACTGAAATAATGATATTTTTTATATATTTTTTTGAAAATGATTAAAATTTCATTCCAAATTAAGACATAAGAAACAAAGCATGAGTCTAAATTTCAACACACATTTATAAGTCATATAAGTCATAACAAAACCAAACGTGTTTCAAAATTCTACATACCACAAACCATTTATAAACATATAACATAAAAAGTAAAAACATCCATCTTACCAAGATGGATGTTTGTAGTTTTAACCATTAATAGAACACAAATCCACCAAAAGGGTATTATTATTCACTCGTTCATTCATTTCTTAATTTACTTCTGCATAGGAAAGACTGAAACAGAAACCATCTTGAAAAATGACTCCACCTTGAGGCCCCAACACCTCCTTTTCTAACAAACATGTTCCTTGAAATGTTGCAATTGATGTCAATGTTTGTATGTATTCACTCTGCTGTACATATATATATATATATATATATATATATATATATATATATATATATATATATATATATATATATATATATATAATATAAGTTATATGTAATAATGAAGATGATTGAAACATTATAATAAAAATTAAGAAACCATTTAATAATAGTAATAATACATGAGTTGGGGTTACTTTTTCAAAACCAAATTTCTTAATCAAATGGATTCAACATCCTCGGCAGCTGGAACCACCATCTTCTTAACCTTCAGATACGCAAGTAGTTTCTCAAAGCACTTGAAGAAAGTTGGAAGTAGCATTGAATTCAGTCAATGTATTCGTACAATTTTTTTTTTAAATATAAAAATCGTTGATGTTAAAAATGTGTAAATCAAATGGAATAACAATATGATGAATATATATACCTTTCCTTGGTTGGTTTCATTAGTAGCAACTATTGGAAGTTTTGCAACACCTTCCCCAAATACATGAAACAATCCAGCTTGAACTACCTTTGACCAGTACAATTTGCAACATATTTTATAAATTGTGCAGGTCAAAGGTAGTTACAAACGGAATGTTTCGTATATTTGGGGTTGATGTTGCAAAGCTTCCAATAGTTGCTACTAGTGAGACCAACAAAGGAAAGGTATATATTCATCATATTATTATTTCATTTGATTTACACATTTTTAACATCAATGATTTTTATATTTAAAAAAATTGTATGAATACATTGATTGAATTTAGGGCTACTTCCAGCTCTCTTCAAATGCTTTGAGAAAACTACTTGCGTATCTGAAGGTTAAGAAGATAGTGATTCTAGCTGCTGAGGATGTTGAATCCATTTGATTTAGAAATTTGGTTTTGAAAAAGTAACCCCAACTCATTTATTATTACTATTATTAAATGGTTTCTTAATTTTTATTATAATGTTTCAATCATCTTCATTATTACATATAACTTATATTATATATATATATATATATATATATATATATATATATATATATATATATATATATATATATATAACAGAGTGAATACATACAAACATCGACATCAATTGCAACATTTCAAGGAACATGTTTGTTAGAAAAAGAGGTGTTAGGGCCTCAAGGTTGAGTCACTTTTCAAGATGGTTTCCGTTTCAGTCTTTCCTATGCAGAAGTAAATTAAGAAATGAATGAACAAGTGAATAATAATACCCTTTTGTTTGATTTGTGTTCTATTAATGGTTAAAACTACAAACATCCATCTTGGTAAGATGGATGTTTTTACTTTTTATGTTATATGTTTATAAATGGTTTGTGGTATGTAGAATTTTGAAACACGTTTGGTTTTGTTATGACTTATATGACTTATAAATGTGTGTTGAAATTTAGACTCATGCTTTGTTTCTTATGTCTTAATTTGGAATGAAATTTTAATCATTTTCAAAAAAATATATAAAAAATATCATTATTTCAGTTTATGAAGAAAAAAAGACACTCTATTATATTATTGAACAAGTCTTTAATTTAACCAAAGATCTTTCTCCTTGGCTCTCATCCTTTGAGAATCATAACGATCGTTTTCAAGTTTGAATTTTTTTTTCATTTGGAATCTAAGTTCTTCTATTTCATTTTTATTTACTATATTGATTTTTATTTAATATTAATATTTTTCCCTCTTATTTTTTTTTACATTATTCCTTAAGTCCCATTAAGTTATACCCCCCGAGCCAAGTGCAACAAGAATGAAGGAGTTAGATGCTTGTTTTCCTCTTTTCCCTGACACAATTGGATCATCTGGGACTTTATTAATTGATTTCTTTTCAGGAGCTATTTAATTCATTCTTCCCGAATGCAGCATACAACTCTTCATTTTAATGCACTCTGCAAGTGTGATTATCTCCCTTCTTAACTTAGTATCGCAGGTCTTTGTGAAATAACTCTGACAAAAAGAAAAAAATAAACCCTTAATAAACCCTCTTGGCATAACCCATAGACATTTTTAGATCATTTTTCGAAGCTGTTTTGATATTTTAGAATTGATATAGAAAAGAACGTAATAACCATTACAACACAAAAAAGAAAAAAACAGGGTTGCACGGAATTTTTAGAAGTTGCACTACTAGGGAAAAAAACTCATTTTCTATAGTAGTTTCCACCACAAAGTTCGTCACTAAACAAATGTAAATTGAATTTTCACTTATCAGACTTTGTGACAAATTTCCAATAGATTTGTGAAAGATCTACAAATTTTTACACTTCTATTGGATGAAATCGAGGGGTAACACGTGCCATCCCAAAACACATGATATGCCCTCCCCTGCTGTATGAGCACCAACATAATTTGTAAATGATTTACAAAAAAAGAAAAATTTAGAGCATAAAAACCTAAACACAAGTTTTAGTCAAAGAAGAAAAATAAAGGAGGACCACGTGCAGTAGATTATGAGATGATAACGAGCTTAGAAAAATCAAGAGTGCACATTTCCAATATTAGTTGAAAGTTCAACAAATTGAAGGAGAAAAGAACGAACACGAGAAGAAACTTCATGCTTTAGAAGAAGATTTAAGACTTCTATCAACAAAATCAGAGAGTTAAATGGTAAATAATTAAACAAAAAATTGATTTTGATTTACTCACCAACCAAGTGTTCTTGTATTTTGAACATTAATCTTTATTGTTGTTATCTTTTATATCGTCTGACTTTCAAGGTGTTCATTAGACTCATTCTCAAGAAGACATTGAAAATGAAGAAAAAATACAGATGCATGAACCATAGCTTGATGAGACTCTTGATACACATATTAAGTATAGAGCTTAAGAGCTTAGTATGATGACAAAACTAGTCAACCTTTGACTTTTAGTAGTCAAAGGTCAATTGGTTTTCATAATTATAGTAAGTTGATAAAAACTATAAAGATTACACTTATGCACAACTAGTTTTCATGGTTGTAGCTTTTAACTAGTTTGCATATATTTTTTGGGGTAAAGTTCGAGGGATGTAATAGTCTTTCATCAAATTCTGGAAACTCTAAGGTTGAAGGTGACTTGTTAATGAAAAAGAGATTTGAAAGGACAAAATCGTCATTAGAGACATAGCTAAAAGACCTTCATGACCATTACAATGAGATGAGCCTCATATATGTTAAAGTTGAAGCCGAAAGAGAAGATCTTGTAATGTAGTTAAAAAAAGAAGAGCACAAGGAGACGATTCCGGTTCCTTGAAAAACCAATGGAATATCCAGACCATTCATTATATCTAAGATTAATAGCTAACCTAAATAATCATTAAGGCACATAATGACTTAAATGTGAGTCTATGTCTGTTCGGAATACTTTAGCACAAAAATGAAATAAGACGTTTTATTTCAAGAAACATTCATGGGCATTTGTTTTCTTTTGGTACTATTTGATGAAGAGCATCTGTAGATATAGTTCATCATTCACTATGTCTAACTTTATGAAAATTTTTATATAGATGTGTGTATTTTAAATCTAGTGATATCTCATCTGTTGAATATACTAAGGTTTAAAAAAATCTGTCGACCCGAAAATGAACTACAAATTGTGTTGAATCATACTAATTAATAGTCTACCTTGGGATTTTACTACTAGACAAATCTCAAAAGCTATAACCAACATTCTTGTGAACCTATTATCATGTTTGTTTTCATGTTATGAGTAAATTATAAGACTATAATGTCATTATTGAGCAAAAACATTGTGAAAGTGTATATATAATAGTTGGTCAAAGTTTAACATCTGAAAATGCAGGTTAGATGTATTGACCTTAATTATGAATTTACCATTATTATTTAATTACTTCTATAATTGATGATATGGGTGTAGGTGAATAAAGGAATATTTCAGATGCAAGTGGAGATTTTCAAAGTTGAAAATCATGGTATGTTGGAATTAAAGCACAATGCTATTTTAATACTTGAATATTAATTGTTATGATAAGTTGGAAAATTGTTAAGTGATGGAATTGTCAATTATTTGAGGGATTTAAATACGATTCATTAAAATTGGTGGACATTTTTTTTGCTCTAAATCAAATAATGGAACTTTGATACAAAATAGATGACTATAAATAAATGTGATAGATAGTTATTACGATTTTAGCTAGTCATTGAAGCCGTAGGAGAAGAATAGGATATTTTCAGCTGAAGTTGTGAGCTTTGGGTGGAATAAAGAAAAGTAGACCTTCATTTTTCATGTTTTTTCATCATCAAGGATTGCCAAAAATCCTTTATTGATCTCACAATGTATTATTCTCTTCCATAAGTGTATGGTTAGTCGAGAAATGAAAGAAATCTGGGTTTCAATGGTGATTAGGGAATTAAAGGTTGTTTCATGATTGTGAAGGTAGTTAAACAATGTTTCTAATGCATCGTATCTACACCTAATCTTATAAATTATCCAAATAGATTTTTAAGTTGATTACAAGTGTTGGAATGGAGAAAAGTAGACAAAGATATCAAGTTAATATGAATTTGGACAACGACACTTATGGTACAGCAATTATCAAAAACAAAAAAAAAAAAAAAAAAAAGGGCAAGCAAACCCCAAGAGGATGTCATAGATACTATTTTCTGCAAGTTAGTTTATGTGTTAATTTTTTAGAATGACTAACTCACACATACCATACTATGTTTATAAATCTACACTTTTGTCCCAATGGGGAGTTGAACCCTCAAACTTTGGCCAGGGCATCATTCAAACAACTCTTGATACTGCCACACTACAAACTCTTTAACTTGAGTAATCTATGTATTAGTCAACGAAATAATTTTATATATGTTTAAATAGAAGATTAGTTTATGTATTCGATATAGTATAGTTTGTATTTCACAATATATTGTTCCAACATGATTAATCTTCATTGTTCGTTATGATGCTTTTTAATGAAAATTTAATATTGTTTGGTGAGGTAACATCTCAATTAACATCTCGTATAATATAAAATTTAACCATTTAAAAATAGTTCTTAACAAATAAGTGTATACTTCACCAAAACGATGCATTAAAATAGGGGTGAGCATTTGGACCGAACCGGACCGGACCGGACCGGACCGGATCGGCTCTTGGACCGGACCGGTTATGAATAATATTGTGGACCGTGGACCGGACTGGATGAGTCGTGTCCGTGTCCGGGTCCGGGTCCAGGTCCGGGTTTTCCGGTTCTTGGACCCGTTTGGACCGGTACAACTTTAATTGCATAGAGTACAAGTCGTTAAAATATGATTTTGGGATTGATAGAACTCATTAAAACGAATATGTTATTGGGTTTGATACGATATAACTTGTAAAAATGATTACGTTTCCGTTTCATGCATAGAGTACAACTCGTTAGAATATGTTTTTGGGTTTGATAGAACTCGTTAAAACGAATATGTTATTGGGTTTGATACGATATAACTTGTAAAAATGATTACGTTTCTGTTTCATGCATAACTAATCTACCTTGATGTTAGAATATTATAACTTGCAAAATTAATTTTCCAAATAAAAACAACTAACATATAAATCAAGTTCACCATGATCCCTTTCATATGATTTATCTTTCAAAGATACATAAAATTCATAATTATAGTTTAAAATAATAGTTAAAAAGTTGAAATATTTCAATCTTAATAACTTAACTTTGAAGGATTATAACTCGCTGAATATAATACCAAAATCAACAAAATTATAGTCTAAATTCATCTACAAATTGTAAACTAAATGTTGGAAAAAAGCACAGGTCAATCCGACTTAAAACGAATGAGTTATGATTGTTTAAAAAGTTTCACAGATTACAAAATTTTAAAAATCTTGCTGAAAAACTAAAATTTTTTAGTTTTGATAGCTCAACTTTGAAAGACTGCAACTCATTGAATATAATACCAAAATCAACAAAATTATAGTCTAAATTCATCTACAAACTGTAAATTAAACTTTGAAAAAAACCGCGTGTCAATCCAACTTAAAATGAATGAGTTATGGTTGTTTAAAAATTTTCATAGATTACAAAGTTTTAAAAATGTTGCTGAAAAGCTGAAATTTTTCAGCTTTGATAGTTCAACTTTGAAACACTGTAACTCATTGAATATAATACCAAAATCAACAAAATTATAGTCTAAATTCATCTACAAATTGTAAATTAAACATTGGAAAAAACCGCGTGTCAATCCGACTTAAAACGAATGTGTTATGGTTGTTTAAAAAAATTAACAAATTACAAATTTTTTTAAACCGGGTCCAACCGGTTCTAAACCCGGTAAAAACCGGACCAGACCGGGAAAAAAACCGGACCGGACCGGGATGGATTCCTAGAACCGAGAACCAGCCCGGGGGTCCAAAAAAACGGTCCGGTCCGGTCCGGTTCGGTCCGGTTCACCGGTCCGGTCCGGTCCACCGGTGCAAATGCTCACCCCTACATTAAAACGACCCATGAGTATAGCACTTGTTACAATTACAACATAAACTTACAACTAAAATCATGGATATGCATCTTCGCTTGATTATATTTTTTACTTGAAAACCAATTAAAAAAATATAACAATGAACATATATGTTGCCGATTTTGACCATTGAAATATATACATGAGACAAGTTAATAAGTTATCTGCTATCTTGGATCCTTATCACACAACACTTTTTTCAATATGAATCTATTATTAGATATTTTTATATCTTCGATCAGAAATCTATATGCCTCCTTAATATGAGCATCACTCGTCTAATTATTACTACTTTAGTGGTTATTGTCATGGATGCATAATGATAAACATGTCGTTGCTGTAACAATAAAAACTTACATATGCGATATGCCGAAACAACATTGAACATGTTATCACTTCAAATCATATTAAGATATATTCTCGATATGACGTCATGTACCATAATATTTAACTTATTAACTTCCTTATTTTTTGTGGATGATATATGTGTCTAATTATGCTTGATTTGGTTGCTTATAAGGTAACAAGCAACACAATTATGTTTGTTTATCTTTCTAGATAGATATGTCCTATAAATGACTATATCGAAAATCATTTCACTATAGTTATTTTTATGCCCCTCTAATATGTAATATATCTGATTCTTTTTGGATTTCTTTAGTGATTAACCTTAAATTAATCAAATCCACATTTTTTTATAAATAAAAACATATCATAACCAGAAAACAGAATATATCTTATTTTTGTACTCTCAAGTTAATCATTTTTCCTTTACAGAGTTGAAGATAACAAAATAAAAACCATGGCAAAATAGATCCATCATTTTGCTTTAAAGAAACATTTCAAGATTCAGGTTTTATAGGTTAAAACATAAAAAAGGAAAAAAAATGGTTCGTTTATGTTTCTAGTTTTTTTTTCTTTATAAGTTCGGAGTTTTGGAGACGCCTCGACATTCATAAAATCAATGGTTTTTTGGCCTTTCTTATTCTCACATATTTCTCAATCTTCATTATGCTTTTTGTTAATGAATCGATCCCACAGATTGATGGCTCAATCTTCATCAAGCTCTTTTTTTATGTATCAATTCTTGTTCTCACAGATTGATGGCTGATTGTTCATCAAGCTCTTTCTTTGTTATAAATCCTTGTTCTCACAGATTGGTGGCTCAATCTTCATCAAGCTATTTATTTTTTTATGAATCAATCCTTGTTGTCACAGATTGACGACTCAATCTTCATAAACAACTTTTTTTTTTTAAATCTGATTGATGAACACTCATCGTTATAGTTAATCATGAAGATCTTGATCGATCGGAATGTTACTAGTTTGGGTTCACCGATACTAAAAATAGAAAACCAAAGAAAGATCTACAATCTATTCTGGTATGGTGACATTTTAGATGCTGTTCATTTCATATGGAATTCCAAATTATGATCTCACAAATGTCGTCAAAGGAGGAAGAAGATTCAATGCATTAAAGGTGAAAAGTATAAGTGAATAAGGCGATTCAAACAAGGAAGATCTGGATCTGAAATTTTGTATGAAGATTGAGTTGAAAAAACTCCAACTAACATCAGTGAAGTGAACTCCGTGTTACTGGTTTTCTTGAGGGGTTCATGTTTTCAACAATTTTGGTAACAACGTAGATTGCTTCCTCAATTATTTATTTGGTTCTCATGATTTTTATGGTAACTATAGCGGTCTATTTTTCATAACCAAAATTTTATTTTTACTAAGGTAAAACTTTCCAATTTATAAATTCATTATTAAGAAAATTTTTTTATTCCAAATTACATTTATTCAAAATCAGAGTATCATAGAAAACGCGAAATCCTCAATTTTACCTGAAATAATAAACAACTCGATAAACATAAAGCTTATCGAGTTCCCTCAAAATACCTCATACGGTAAATATACAAGCATGCATAATATCCCACAACCTCCCGATTAGAATGCCCAAGCCCAATCAGCCCAAGGACTGGAATGCCAACATGCAATGGGTCCAATCAGCCATCGGGCTGGAATACCTAAAGTTTATTGGCCTACCGCCTCAACACAACCGCTCTTACCGAGCCTCTGTGCCTATGGCTTACAGCCGGGCCACACCAGGTATCTTGGCATACAACACAAAGCAGGACCGCCTCAACCCACTACTAGCATATATCAACTTATAAACAAACAAGGAACAAGTAGACATAAAATATAGACAAATAACAATCATATAGCTCAGCATCGCCTACTAGTCCTCTCACAACACACAGTCTCGCTACTAGCTAACCTCCATGAAATGTGTAACTATAAGTACCAAGAGGTGAGATAGCCACCCTAATAGATGATCCTACTCTAGAGCCACAACCAAACAAGGAACCATCAATAAAGCCTAGAGCAAGATTTCTCAGGCTATCCTACATTCAGGGCCGGTCCATTGGTTTTCCATGCCCCGGGCGAAAAAACAAAATAATGCCCCTATATTTGTATTAAAGTCATGCAACACAAAATTATACACATCAGCAAAAAAAAAACAAAAAAAATACTCTTATTCAAATCGCAATAAAAAAATGAAACAATTAATAGAATAATAGTAAACAAGTTTTAAAAAACCATTGTCAACAAATACCAAACACCTAAATTGCAAATAACATTTAAAAACTCTAATAGATAAAAGATTATATAATTCTATTAACAACTATAGAGACCATGGTATTAGCAAAACAATATTTTGAAGAAAAACTGACACCAAATAGCATATGGAAAAAGACATTTTGTTGTAAAAATATTTATATATTCTAATAAACATTCTTGTATTAGCATATAAATAATCTAATCATATTAGCAATTACAAAACCTCAAACAGGATAAGTATTATCAAAATTCATTTGCAAAAGAAACATTTAAGTAAAAAGCAAGAAAACCATGTCTGCGAGCCATGACCATCAAACTTTATTTGCAAAAATACTAATTGACAGCAAATACCAAAGAGCAATAAGCAATTACTATTTACTAAAGCACTTGCAAATAGCAAATAACTGAATAGGAAGATTACAACTAATTCAAATACTTCCTACAACAAGAAAACAAGAGCAAAATTAATCCAATAAACAAAAACAAATTGACCCTAATTAGCAAATATCAATTATTAAGAGGAGAGGGATTCAAAGGCTATGCTGAGACAAAATTTCCCATCTCCCATTTCCAAGTACAATTAGAGGTCCTCAACCGTACACTTGAGTGCTTCCTGGTTCAAATTCTACTTTCTATTGAGAGACAAAACAAGAGCATGGCATCTTAGAATTAGATCAACAAATCAAAAAAGGTTTTTAGCATTTTATACCCAACTAATTTGATGACATCTTGCAAAACAAGCAATAATATATTATTTTTTTCAACAAATTAATAAATCCAAATATCCAATGAATATCACTAAATCATCATAGTAAATTACTTACTTTTTGCTTTTTATACCCAAGTAATTCGATGACATCTAATCTTAAAAACCCAACACATATTCTAACTCTTACACCTAAGAAACCATAAAAAAAAAATAAAAAAATCAAACCTTCTGAAGCAAACTGGTGAAACTGATGAAATCAAAACAAATAAATATGAAATCAAAGATGCATATTTCGGACAGAAAATAATGAAATGCCTCCTTAATTGAAGGCTTTGAACTCCAAGTCTACAACTCATAAAAAATAGGAGAATATGAGAAATCAAAATTTGAAACAACAATTAGAAAATTTACAATCTTAGTTTTTCTTCAACTCACAAGAATCGCAAAATCGGGAACCATAAATAGGAGAATAGGAGAAATCATAAAATAGAAATCAGATTTAGAAATTGGGATTAGGTCTATTTAGAGATGGCAGTGGACTCTTTGATCTTCTACATTGCTAATGTTATAGGCATCGATTGGCAATCAGCCAATCAAAAATGCCGATTACAGCTCTATTTGGTGGATTCAATAATTTTCGCGCCCACACTTTGCGCTTGTCTTTGCCTCCGGTGTCATCTTGCGTCTTGTCATAAAATCAGTGTAATAGGCTAAAGATTTTGGGCCAAGCTAATACATATACAACTACTTGCTGTACTAAACTGATGCCCTCTAATATTTGTTGCCCTGGGCCTTAGCCCATCTTGCCCAGGTAGTTGGGCCGGCCTTGCCTACATTATTACATACAATCCCTAGAGCACACCATTAGATGATAACCAACAAGTTCCAATAAACATACAGTTCAACAAATCACTACCATATAGCCACATCCAATATACCAGGGTACCGATCTAAAAGATCACTACAACATAGCAACATCGTATATACAAGGATACAAATCTAATAGATCACTACAACATAGTATCATACCCAATACCAGGATACAGATCTAACAGATCAGTACATCATAGTAACATACTTGAAACCATGATATAGATCTAATAAATCACTACAACATAGCAACATACTAAATATCGACGATACAGGAATGCATAACCGTTTATACTTAGAGGTGAGATAGCCACCCCGATAGGTGATCTTACTATAGAACCAACACCAAAAAAGGTACAGGTAAAAAAGTCCCTAATGCATACCTCTACCAACAGATAATCACTACTAGTGAGCCGATGTTGGTGCCTTCGATCCATGATACAATGAGACGAAACTCATCGGAAATGAAGAAACCCGAGAACACTATGATACGCTCCCTGCTACATTGGTTTCTCCCGTGGATCAATTCACATCAGAACCATATAAAATCTTAATTACCCAATCAAAACACTCAAATTTGACCTAAAGGAAAACCTTGTCAAAAGTGAACGGTTAAAGGATTCAACAAAAGTTAAAGTCAACATTCAAGGTCCAAAAGTCAAAATCTCATCCCAGCGTAGTACGCCCTACGTACTAATAGAGTACGCCCAACATACTCTAATGTTGACAAATAATGGGGTGCTGACCGCGTACGCGTAGCGTACCACCAGGTACGCCCAGCGTACGCAACTTAATCATAAAACATCATTAAGAGCTTATTCCATTAAGCCCTTGCATCCAAAACTCATATCTAAGCCCAAAATGATGTTATAAGTCATAGAGTTTCCAACTTTATGAATTTTTAGGGCTATAAAGTGCTTAATGTCCAAAACGCTAAGTTCTTAACCCAATAAGACCATCTAACACATGCATGTGTTATATACAACGCTCAAGATCATACTTTTATGCATTACAACACTCTGAAATGTCTAAAAGGATGGCTCAAATTACCTATAGTAACCATACTCATAAAGCCAAGCTAATAGGACCAAAATGTTTATAACTTCAAAGCTAACAAGATCTTTGACAAATCATCATCAAATTCAAAGCTTTTTACCTTAAAATGATACCGAATGGTGATGAGATTCTGGATCTAAGGCGCCTCAATCTTCCAAGGTGGCACTCTCTTCTTCTCCTTCCTTTTTAATCACCAAAAATACCCATAAAAATTCAATAACACTCTCAAGGAGGATTAGGGCTCTTGATGGACGAAATGGCAAGTGGAGGCTAAAGAGTAAATGAAAAATGAGGAGTTAATGTTGTATATATATGGACTAAACCCTAATATTTAGGTTTTAAGGTGTCACACCCCCAAACCTGAACGGCGGAAACGTTCGGGGGCGGAGGACGTCATATTCAGTATCATAACAGTTCATAGAAAGGAAAGTACACACCACCATATATATATTAAAGTTTCCAAAATGTTTACATAATCGTAGGTGTTACATGTTTGCAAAAGAAATCAAATATAAAATGGTGATCCAAAATATGTTACTAACGCCAATGCGTTAGTCTTCAGAAGTAGTTGCTACCTGGCTAGCGGTTTCCTGAGAATACAAGTTATTTCAAAGAAAAAGTGTCAACATTTAAGTTGGTGAATTCATAAGTAGTGTTTTGAGAAGATGTATGCCATTCGAAAGTGTTTGCATGTTTTCCAAAAAAAAAAACCCTTATTTTCCTATAAAAGTATGAGATGCATATGGATGTTCGTGTTATAAGTTGCAACTAATTGTACCGAGAAAATCCCTTATTTTCCTATTAGTTGTTTGGTTTGTATACAGGAAAAACCCTTATTTTCCTGACATAACTGGCAGTCTCTAAGACCGAAAATCGCAAGCAACCGACGTGCTCGAAAGGTGTGGCATAGTTTTATATAATAAAGCTATGCGAAGATTGCATTTGTTAGATGAAGAATAGTTTTAATAGCTACTCTTTCATAAAAGCATAATACCATAATAATTGTATATCCGATGAGTTTTATAACCATACTGAACATAATATGCCTGTAGCGACGTTCTTCAGGCGTCGTAGCGTTATGACAACTGTCACCCCAAAAGACGGACTGTAGCTAACAGTCAGGGCGCGGGATCATGACTTCCCGTATAGATCTATACACATTTGACACGTTCTCCGAACGGGAGACTCTGGTTATAGACAGGACTTGCAGCATTATTTTCTAATAAAGAAAGTAACGTTTGAAGATGTAAACGTCTCATGGATTCTCAACTAAGTCTGTATTAAAGTAGTAGTTTTGTATGCAAAGTTTATCCTTTTTCACAATGTTTGACAAAGAATAAATCATAAGTTTTTAGAATGTATAAAACAGTTTAGCAACGAAGAATACTTTGGAATTTCTAAATACTTTGTATAAATCTAGTGCATGCGAAGTTTGACAAGAGTCTTCACATAGTAGTAATAAATCACAAGTGATTCATTTGTTAAAAACGAGTAAAGTGAAATTTTTGATGTAGAAGACAAGTTTGTAAACAAAACATATATATGTATATGGTTATATATATGTATAAGTTTTAAAAGATGATTTGGTATGTTTCGTAATTGTTGTTCATATTCTTACGTTTTTATTAGAAACTTTGCATGAAATAATCCTTAAGTTTGATACTAAAGACCTTTTTGTACTTATCACTTTTGTAAAAATGGTAATTAAACATATTTAAATGATTGTGTTTTAACTTCCTTAATGTATAAACATTGCTCAAAAATGTTAGAAGGTGTTAATAAATCCATAAACCACTTTTGACAGTTTTACCCTTTACTGTCCCTGTTTTTAGAAAACTCATAGAAAAATCATGGTAAGTCAAAAACTGAATCCGTCACCTCTGAGAGTTTATAAAATGAGTCTACTTTGTTCCTAATTTTTATTATGATTTTTAGTGGTCTCAAACTAGTGTGAAAATGAACATCCTCACAGACTGGTCCGAAAACACTTCTGAAATGACAGGCAGTTTTATAAAAATCGCCATAAATTGTAGAAAAATCGTATGAACGCGTGCGAGTAGTCCTTAGAAAGGTATAAACTTGAACTATTTGCATATTGTACAGTTTTGAAAGATATTAAGTTTAAGATGGTCAAAACAGTCCGTGAACAGGACTCAACTTTTCAGTAGAAAGCTGTCATTTAAATTTAAGTTATGTTTAGTGTTCTAACTTGTATTCCCCCCCTTAAAACTTGAATAAAACATGAAAATGTAGGGGTATGAACTCACCTTATATGAATACTTGAAGAATGGAAGGTTGAAGATGAACTTTTGGTTGTTGGTTTGATGCTCCAAAACAGCCACTCTTTTGGCTATGTTGCTGTCACGAAATTTCACAGCAAAAGAGCAAGACAAAGGGTAGTTTACTCACTGTTTTGAATCAATAATTTTGAGTATCAAAACAAGTAACTTCCAGGGGTATTTGGTGGTAAAAATATCAAGCAAAAGGAAGGTGTAGATGGGTGAAATGGTGGCTGAAACACAAAAGGGACAGCAACCCTTTAGTTCATGGTTTTGATGGCTTTGGAAGGAAGTTCTTGTGCTTGAAAATGAGATGAAGGTTGAGAGTAATTACTTGGAGTATTGGCTGGTCAAATGAGGGTAAAATGAAGAGGAAATTTCGTGGTTATGAAGGAGGAAAGGGTGGAAGAGGATAAGGGGACAAAACCTAGACTAGCTTGTGATGGGATGTGAGTTTAAGTGATGTGATCTTGTCTAGCCACTTGCTTGGGTGGTTGCTTAGAGATAGAGTTAGTTAACTAACTAACTACTAGATATTTAGTTAGTTAGGAGTTCTAGGTAAGGAGAGGGAAGGTCTTAATCTTGAAAATTAGAAGAGGGATTAAGAAGCATTCTTAGTAAAATGTCTTAAGTGATTAAGCACTTATTAGTTAAGTTGGCACTTATCTCCACCAATTCTCTTATCTTAATTGATTTAGAAATCATATTCCTTACATGAAATCACTTTAGGTAATGACCCATAACTAGTTATTCACTAGATAATAATACATATGTATAAATACATACATGTATACTTAGTATAAAATAACAATGTAGTTTTTGTGTATTTGAACTTTAATGTTTATGTTTTATTCTTTTTATTCAAAAACACTTGGATACATTTTAATTATACCTTATAATAATTCATTTTATATTTTAATTTATTTAAATATAAAATTTATTGACCAATGTATAATTTCGTGACATTTAACCGGTTAACCATATCGTTAAACACGTTTTGTCACTTTGGTTCGTATATTTGTCGAATTTAGATCCTACACAACTATTAAGCACACGTTTTACATAGAACCTAACTTAATTATCAACTAGATACATGTTGTTACAAAAATTAAGTTTGTTGCGTTCAAATGATGTTATATGCTAATTTCACAAACCGGTGATGGTTCGTAGCCATACATCATAACGAAATTTATCCATAGTTACTTGTTTTATATTTCACAATAACTTATTTAAATAAAAGAGGTTAAATTCCTTCAACCATTCTTAATAAAATATTCATATTGCTTAATAATCAAAAGATAGCATCGTACGATCGTTCCTATTTTTACCAATTGTTACATAAGGATCCACTAGGTACGCCTTGCGTACGCGGTGTATGCCCAGCGTATTAAGGTCCGCCTAAGTACACCCAACGTACTAAGTCTTTGGCCAAAATTACCAAAATGCCATTAAGGGCCAAAATACAAACAATTCTCATACTAAGAGTTAAAAAGATAAATACTTGAAAATCGAGATGTTACAATTCTCCCCCACTTAAACCAGACTTTGTCCTCGAAGTCCGCTGCTGCAACTAACTCAAGGTAGTGATCCCACATCACACCTCGAGCCACTCAGACGGTTGTCCTCGGAGGTCGATCCGAACCAACATTCGACTCATTTAGGCAACGACCTTCCCTTACTATCCTTAACCTAATCTTAATGAAACCCATGCACCCTGACTAATAACGAATCCTTGACCCGCTAACTTTTACCACTAAAGAAGAACATCGTAATTCTCCAAAAATCTAGGAATCCAGTACCTCGATTAAATCTCAAGCAAGAAAAACTATCTCGAAACACAGTTATTACGACTTCTCTTTACAATGCTAAACAGACAGAATCCTTCCGTCCCTCAGTTACTTGCGGATACCACTGGGAAACAGGACTTCTGACCATTTACTGTTGTTCAAACCTTCACCCGAAAACAAGGCGAGTCCCAACACGAGCCTCAGCCAGATAACTGTTACAGACAAAAACACGTAATGCCAACATATTCCACAACTTCATTGCTATAAGACCCGACCTCCAGCGAAAACCACAGAGCTAGGGAATCTCAAAACTACAATCACTGAATCAACTCTATCAATATATTTCCCAAGATTGGAAACCCATCAGATGTAAACTTCATAAGCTGTATTCCAGGATGGATATTCATTCATTCGTTGCACCCACCCCTTGTCCTTAACTAAGAACACCACCAAACACGCAGAATGAACTATCCAAAACGCATAGATCGTGCATTTCAGCCAATTTCAAATCCATAAGATGTCTAAAAACCTTATATAAACCCTTGAGTCCCTATCATACAATTACCAACCACTGTTCCTACGACTAAAGATGACAAATCCAAAAAAAATTCACATCGCACCCAACCTTTATCAGCTCAGATGTACCCCCAATAACAGCTCACGAACAAACAGGATTCATAATGCAACCACTCCGCAGGAGACTTTCTAAGGCACGACAGATACTCCCAATAACTCTTAACTACTCACTTATCCAAACCAGTAGGTTTGTCAGTCCCCCAACTTCCAATAATGCACTAACACTGAAGGTACCACATGTAGAAGAAATACTGGTTTGTATGTGTTTTCTTAACAATCTCCCAAACATACATATTGTCCAACTTTGTGGCCGAAGCCGGATGGCTAAAAAGTGGGCACTATTGGTCAAAGGACCCTCGATGTCAGAATGGGATATAAAGATTCTCCCCCACTTAAATTATGCTAGAATCTGACAACTTCACAATCCTTCGATACCCATACTAACCTAAACTCCACCACTTGATCCCAATCATTTAAATCCAAATACACAGGAGAATCTGAACCCACACAACATTCACAAATACTAATACACATACAATTTGATGAGAATGATAATTAATCCATTCATAAAAAGAAATCAAATTCAACTGAGCTAATTATGATAATTCCATTCAAATGATCATCCAAGATTACAAATGAATTTTGAAACACAAACAGAAATTACAGATAAATACCAATACCACCACAATTGTTGAATATGATATCTGCCAACTTAACTCTTGGTCCTCAAGACTCCGGTCATCCCATGAAAACCATTGGGTAATTGCCAAGCCAAGGGTGTAGAGTCCAACACCTTACCGAAAAAGTGAAAAGGACAATGAGCTATGATGTGGCCTTCCTGACCGCAATGGAAAAATACTCGCGCACTCTGCCTGCAGTCTCTTCCAACATGACCCTCCTCGCCACACCTGTGACATACAAAAGATCGACACTTCCCTCTAACTGATCCCAAACTCTGACCGACATAATTAAATCACTTTGCTGTAGGATGGGATTGATATGGAGCCTGACACTGCTCCCTTTTCTGGGTCTTTATCTCAATCTCTCACCTCCTTGCGTCATCCTGAAGCTCAACGAGAGAACCGTGGCGCTGGATAGACACAAACTGATGAATATTCGTCTTGAGCATGCCCAAATACTGAGTTATCTGAGCTTACTCTAAAACAACGAACTGAGGATCAAAAAAAACCCTCTCAGGGAACCTCTTGGTGATATCCGTCAATGGCTCGGTCGTCTGTCTCAGTTCATGGTACTCCCGGGTCAATCTCTCCATCTCCACCAGGGGAATATACCTCGCACAAAACATCTTCAAGAACTGCTCCCAAGTCACCACGGCCCTCTGCTCAGGAGTGTAAGTACCAGTCACCACTCTCCATTAATCTCTTGCCCGCAACCTAAGAAGGTTTAGGGCGTACTTGACCTTCTGGCCATCCGGACATGAACATGTGAAAAAACAACCCTCCACATCAAACAACCATCACATCGCCACAATCAGGTCTGAGACCCCATCAAAATATGTGGGCTTCGTATTGTTGAAGTCACGATACTGGAAAGCTCTTTCTCCTCGAAACCCAATGGCAACAACAGCCACGATAGCTATAGCAACGATAACCTCGGAAAATGAAACATAATGATCATCAAATAGCTCAATCATTCTTGAACAACTCAGACAACTCCGGACTAACCTCCCTGATCGCCTCAACTAATTCTACAACAATGATCCTACGAATATTCTCCTTACTGAGACATGTTCTCCTAGTACCGACGACTCCGACTCCTTAACCTTCAGTAGCCACTATACTGAAAATACATCAAGGAAAGATCAGACATCACAAAATAATGCTCAACACACCAGACCCAACTCCTATTAGTTCTTTAGTAGCCTCAAAATTCCATCTAAATCTCATATGAATCCTATGCTTTCAATGGTACGTGCCTATACTACCTTCCACACCTATCTGTAGTCAATTTAGAATTCATCTTAAGGTCCTAAGTCGCTTCACTAGACCACTCCCAGGTGTGCTAACACTCACTCCTCCTACGGGCTACAACTAACTTCCTAGCCACTCTTCTTAGGATTATCCTTACTCCCGAACTACAACTTGCTTTTGTGCATGCTTGTTGTACGCAATACGAGATCAGATACATTATCAAATAATCGACCCTGCCCTAAGTCCACAACCAAACAAGGAAAAAGAAGTAAGGCCAAGTCGATCATTCTAAGGCTATTTAATCCCAACCATATTGAAGTAATCAACATACACGTAGCAAACACAAAATCAAGTAACATATAACAAGCAACTCCCTATATCATAAGTCAATACTGAACCCAGGCACTTCTATTCAACTGTTTCTAAAAGAACCTTATCCACTAGCATGCTTTTAAAAAAAATTCACATATCAGGAACATCAAAACTCAGCAAATGTAACATGTATTGGTATTTTGGGAACCACTCTCCTGTTCGAGCTCTGCTGACTGTATACACTGCATCTTCCTATAAAACCAAAGTTAAGTCAAACTAAACGTTCCCGATCCCAAGCCAATAATCAAACAAGAACATGAATAGAGACCGAGTCCTTGTCTCTAACCCAACCTTTTTATTATATATATATATATATATATATATATATATATATATATATATTTTAACATTTTGTGAAAATTCTTGGATCCTAGTTTGAGACTGGATCCACACAAGGGTTCCTCCAATTCGCTCAGGCCAAGGCTCTGATACCAACTTGTAACGTCTCATTTTTCACAACCAAAATTTTCATTTTTATTAAGGTAAAACTTCCCAATTTATAAATTCATTATTAAGAAATTTGTTTATTCGAAATTACATTTATTCAAAATCAAAGTATCATAGAAAACGCGAAATCGTCAATGTTGTTGATGAGTGTCTACAGTCCTGCCTTCGCGATTCCATAGCCTCTGATGATACGTGAAACAATAAACAACTGGATCATGATAAAGCTTAGTGAGTTTCCCCAAAAGTACCCTAGACGATAAATATACAAGCATGCATAGTAGCCCACAACCTCCCGGTTGGAATGTCTATGCCCAATCAGTCCTTGGACTGGAATGCCAACATGGAATGGGTCCAATCAACCATCGGGCTGGAATACCTAGATTTTTTTGGCCTACCGCCTCAACCCAACCGCTCTTCCCGAGCCTCAGTGGCTACGACTTACAACCAACCCGCACTGGGTATCTATGTATACAACAAAAAGTAGGACCGCCTTAACCCACCACTACCATATGTCAACATATAATCAAATAAGGAACAAGTAGGCACATAATACAGAAAAACGACAATCATACAGATCACCACTGCCTATTAGTCCTATCACAACATACAGTCCCGCTGCCATCTAACCTTCATGAAATGTGTAACCATAAGCGCCCAGAGGTGAGATAGACACGCGAACATATGATCCTACTCTAGAGCCATAACCAAAAAAGGAAGAAATAAATCCTAGACCAAGAGTTCTCATGCTATCCTACATGATTACATACAGTCCCTAGGGCACTCCATTAGATGATTACCAGCAAGTATAGATAAACATATAGTCCTACAGATTACTACTGCATAGCCACATCCTGTAACAGATCAATATAACATGGTAACATTCTATATACCAGGCTACAGATCTATTTGATCACTATAAATCTGTAACATACTTGATACCAGTATACAGATCTAAAAAATCACTACAGTATATCAACATATTAAATATCAACATACTAAATATCGACATACCACGAATGCATAACTGTATATAATCAGAGGTGAGATAACCGTCCTGACAGATGATCCTAGTCTAGAACCACAAACAAACAAGGAACAGGTAAAAGAGTGCCGACCAAGAGTCCTCAGTCTATCCTACATGACTATATACAGTCTCTAAGGCATCCCTATACCAACAGATAACCGCAACTAGTGGGCTGACATTGGTGCCTTCGAACCACAGTAAAATGAGGCAAAACTCAATTGAAATGAAGAAAACCGAGAACACTGTGTTACTCCCCCTGCTACACTGCTTGCTCAAGTACAACCACTAACATAAGAACCTTATAAAATCTTAATTTACAATCAAAACCCTCCAGTTTAACCTAAAGTAAAACTTGGTCGAAAGTCAACAGTTAATAGAGTCAACAAATGTCAAAGTCAACATTAAAGGTACAACAGTCAAAATTCCTTCCCAGCATAGTACACCCTGCGTACCAAGAGAGTAGGCCTAACGTGCTCTGATGTTGACCAAAAACGGGGTGATGACGGCATACGCACAACGTACCAACAACTATGCCTAGAGTACATAGTCCAGTCCCAACACTTCATTAAGAGATTATTCCATTAATCTCTTTCGTTCAAAACTCAGATCCAATCCTAAAATGATGTTCTAAGTCATAAAGTTTACAACTTTATGACTTTGCATGGCTATAAAATTGATTAATGTCCAAAACCCTGAGTTCTTAACCTAATAAGACCATCTAACACATGCATGGGTTAAATATAACACTCAAGATCATACTAGTATGCATCACAACACTCTGAAATGTATAAAAGGACAACTCAAATGACTTTAAGTAACCTATACTCATAAAGCCAGGCTAATGGGACCATAATGTTCACAACTTCAAAGCTAACAAGATCTTAAAGAAATCATCATCAAGTTCAGAACGTTTTACCTTAAAATGATACCAAATGGTGATGAGATTCAGGATCTAAGGTCCCCCACTCTTCCAATGTGGTCCTATCTTCTTCTCATTGCTTCTTAATCACCAAAAATACTCACAAAAGTTCAAGAACACTCTCAAGGAGGAGTAGGGTACTGGATAGACAAAATGGCAAGTGGAGGCAAAATAGAGAATGAGAACTGAGGAGTTAATGTTGTATATATATATATATATATATATATATATATATATATATATATATATATATATATATATATATATATAGAGAGAGAGAGAGAGAGACCAAACCCTAATTTTTAGGCTTTGAGGATCCACCACGTACACCTTACGTACGCGGTTTACGCCAAGCATACTATGCTTCGCCCAAGTACGCACGTCGTACAAAACGTACGTCCAACATACTAAGTCTTTGGCCAAAATCACCAAAATACCACTAAGGGCGAAAATGCAGATAATTCTCATACTAAGGGGTTAAAAGGTAAATAATTGAAAATCAGGATGTTACCGTAGCCAAAACAAGAAGTTATGTTTCTAGAAAGTATGATTTAAGAGAGTAATATTGCAATGATATTACATGTCAATTGTTATCTAAGAAGTAAATGGTTTCAAGTCTTGCATGATTACATGTTAACCACTTAGGAAAACTCAAACTATGCAAAAATTGACAATGCATGAACTATGTAAGACACATATTTTGGTGTTCTTAAGCAAACTAGTTCCTAAAAGTAATACTTATGCTCTTTGAATGT
Organism: Lactuca sativa; assembly: GCF_002870075.4. Taxonomy (NCBI): domain Eukaryota; kingdom Viridiplantae; phylum Streptophyta; class Magnoliopsida; order Asterales; family Asteraceae; genus Lactuca; species Lactuca sativa. The sequence continues at coordinate 77,406,663 of NC_056629.2, read as the reverse complement.
AACAGACTATGATAATAGTTAATTGATAAGTTAGGTGCATGCTAGGTGAAATGTATACCTTACATGTCTGGAGCTTATTATATGCACCAACTCTAGAATTTAGTATTTATGAATCTACTCTAATTAAGAACTTTAAATGCTTACTGTTTCATGCCAAAATTTCTAATGTGAGCTCTTTTGAGGTTAATGACCAAATACTTGTGGTTTCTAGCCGAGTTGATGGATTATGCGATACTGTGATACTTTGTGCCTAGTATAGGTATAATATGCTATATCTCAAACCCAATGATACAACGACATATGTGCAAACAAGGGCACTTGTCTATAATAAAGTGTAGCAATAGAGGGCCACTTTCTATGCTAGAATCCATAGAGAAAGCTTTGTCCTTTTGTTAAATTTTTTTTGTCGTGTATTTCACTTTATATGTTCTTTACACATGAACACTTTATTATGTAAAACTTTGGTCTCTAATATTTGATCTTTAACTTCTTAAATAGATTCTATAACATGTAATACAAATGTAATCCTCTTGGCTTGATCAATGCTATAATCTTGCAGTTTGTCAGGTTGGTTGAAGGTATTACGATACAATGAAAGTGAGTATCGTGTGAATGCAAAGTGAGAAAAGACTGTTGACCATGCAATTGTTTCAATGAGGTATTATTTCTCATGTCTTTTAGTATTATCTGGATTCTTTGGGAAAAGTCATAATGATGACTAATCATCTGTGACACACACACACACACACTCTCTGATATGGGCATATCTAGTTATAAAATCCATGCATTATCTTAATACCTTATGTTGATTTTATCTCATTTAATGAACAAAAGGTACTTAATTAGGTTAATATTTCAATTTCAGCAATAAAAGACATGCTCGGGTGAAAAAGGAAGAGGATTGAGTGATTGGAAGCTTGGAGATTGAAGACTGAAGAAAGAAGGATGTTGCTGGATAGCTTGACCCCTCATCAGTGTTTTCGCCATATCTTATGAACCGTAACTCCGATTGACGAGATTCAAAATGTTATGAAAACTAGACACAATTCCGGAAGACTTTCTTGTTTTGAGAAAATATTGATTCAAAAAGAAACGCGACGAGTTTTTAGCATAAACTTGACGAGTTGGTTAGAATGTTCTAGATTCGAAGATGCCTTGCCGTACACGCTGTATACGCGGAATATCGAAAAAACTCGATGAGTTTGTGGTGAAAACTCATCAAGTTGGCCCTGTTTTCAGAATTTATATATAGAAACACTTCTCATTTGAACCCTAACTTTTGCTAGAGGCTAGCTGCGACTTTTGAAGACCAGAAGGGTTCTTGGAGCTGCTATTTTCGAGATTTCAACATAAGAGACAATTTCAAAGAGAATCAAAGGCAAATAATCATTCTTCTTTTCTTAATCTTTGTTTTTAACCATGTTTGAATCATTAGATTTTGATTTTAGGTTATTACTTGCTTTAGATATGAGCTAAAAGCTTTTTACTTCTGTTTGGATGAGATAATCTTATGAACATGGTTTGATTGAGTGGTTGAATTGATATTAATTTGGCTATACATCTTGTTAAGCTTATTAAAGATCCTTATGTATTGATAATAAATGTTTTTAGTTTACAAATAAGTGGTTGAGTTGCATGAATATCTTCTTGATTACTTGATTCATATAGTTTTATGAATATAAGATTGTATGCCTAGGAATAGTGAATATGAAACTAGGGTTAACTATAAAATATGTAAATCAATGTGTGAGCATGTGTGATGAACATCTATACATGAGTTGATTGAATTGAACAAATTTGATTAACTATTATTATAAGTCTTGCTTGATACGAATTGAACACTAGGAAACTTTTTAATTTAATCACTTGATCACTGTTTGAATTAACTTGTCTACTAAAGGATTGGTAATAATGAACATGAACCCAATCACATTAGGAATCGGTAATCATTGATGTATTAATTCATTGCACTTGCCACGAAATCAACCATAGGAATAAGTGAATGGAATCTAAACAGAAGTCTCTTTTATCATTGAATCTAGTTGTCTTTTCTTGTTCTTCTTAGTTGTTAATTGTCTATGTTTGAAAATTAATTGATTGATTAAGTTTCTAGTCTTGCAAAACTAGAGAAAACCCCCCTCTTTTATTAATTGTTTTTAGTTAGGTAATACTAGTATTTAATTTGATTGTTACCGTTCCCTGTGTTCGATACCCTACTTGCTTAAACTAAACTACTATCGATAGGTACACTGCCTGCGTGTGTTTGTTTACATTTGAGTTTGTTAGGACTAAAACTATTTTGTTTAACACACATCAAGTTTTTGGCGCCGTTGCCGGGGAACGGTTCTAAATAGTTAATTTTATTGCTAATTGTTATCATTTTTTTTATTTTATTTGTTGATTAATTTTTTTATATAGTTTAACTTTTATTTATTTATTTTTTGAATTTTATTATGTATTTTCCAAATCTCGATGCTTTTGATGCTTTTCTTGAGGAAGTAATACAGGAAATTGAGCGAGAAGATGAGGAATATGGCTCAGATGAAGATTTGATTAAATTTAGAAGATGGTTAGATAACATCTTGCCTAATGAACAAGAGAAATCTGAGTTAAAAGAGCTAGAGTTAAAAGATGAAGAATTTAATCCAGAAAGAGATTTGGAGGAGCTGGAAAGATTGCTAGCAGAAGGGTCAGATGAAGAACAAGAACAAGCTGAGTTGCAAGAACCAAACCGTGGTTTGACCATTACCACGATGTGGCCCCCTGTTTTTTCAGTTTGTGTTTTGATGCATGGGGTGACGATTCCAACTTTGGAGAAGGTTCTGAAGCATGATCCATTTCTGATTAGTATCCAACCGGTTCCAACCCATGTCAAGATTCCTGGGTTACATGAATTAAAGCTCGTTTGGTTAATTTTTGAAGTAAAGAGCCAAATTTTACAAATTGGTCCACCAAAGAAGATATTCAATGCAACGGATGGATTGGCATTGAGTTTATTGGAAGTTTATTAAGTTGAGAGTCCAGCTAAAGACTCGCACAAAAAGAAGCGCTTGCGGGAGGCAACCTGTCATTAGAGTTTGCTTTTTCTTTTTCTTTCTAAATTTCGAGTATTTAGGGATAATTTAGAATTTTTTTATTTAGATGTTTGTTTCTTTTTTATTACTTGGTATTTGTTTATGATCTTTTCAGAATATAGGGCGAGGGGTAGAATGAACGAATAAAGCGTGAGGAATAAAACATGAGATCGAGTCTAAAACAAGAAGAATGGGAGAATTGAGTCTAATTACGAGTCCGATAATTAAACAGCTAAAGGGATGTGCTTTTACTGAAGAAAAATGAGGGAGAATATTGTTATAATAATCTCCTCAAACCCCAGAAACGAACCTGAAGCAGGAGCTAATTTTTTTCACTCAGTGAAGAAAACTCATCGAGTTCCATTTGGAAAAACCCGACTGTTATTGACTTAACTCGGCGAGTTCACTCTGAACTCGACGAGTTACTCTTTCTCTTACCTTCAAGTTAGTGATTTGATTACATTTGACAAGGGCAATTGGCTATACTATTAAAGATCAATTTCTGAGAGTTTCCAACACCTTTTTCCTCTATATTTTGGAGCATAACCACACGAGATTTGACACCCAAGGCGTGGATGAGTTGTTCCCATGTCTAAAGTCAGTTGAAGATGGAGCTTAACAAGAAGAATATCAACCTCGCAACTACTATCCCAGGGGAGTTTGTTCTAATTCTCTTTACTTTTATGTTCTTTATCATGCATAACATGCAATGAGGACATTGCATGAATTAAGTGTGGGTAGGGGGTTGGTTACATTAGTGAACTTAGAATTTTAGGCTTAATTTTAAAATTTTGCATAAAAATTGCTAGGCTTAATTTAGAAAATTTTGGTAAAAGCAATTAGGGTTCCATGCTATTTATTGTGTTTGATGATTCTATGAAGACCCAAATGTTTAGTTGAGCCAATATACGTTATAATGCATTTGTGGCCCCCTTTATTCTAGTGAAATCATGGGAGAAAAACACAACCTCGCTTAGTTTGAGGATCGCAATATGTTTAGCATCGTGTACTTGAAATGTATGCACGAAAACTTAAGTAGTCATTGCACACTAGACTAATGCCTTTAACCAATAAAGGATGAAGTTAAATTCCCTTGCTTAAGCATATGGTTTTCTAGGTTTTTAGTTTTGAGTGGAAAAAGTGCGTTGAAAAAAGAAAAAAAAAAAGAGAGAAAAAAAAAAGAGTGATGAAATGTTTGAATAAAGAATCTACAAAGCTATGAAGACAAAGAAGAATATCATGAAGAAAAGCTACAAAGTATAAAAGATTCAATCAAAAGTAGTATTTATTTTTATTGTAATTTTCTTTTCTAGGTTATTTTATCATATGTATGCTTGGGGATTTAACCAAAAATGACTTGAGGTTAAGAAACTTTTCTGGGGATGGATTCAGAGGGATGCATAAAATGAGAGTTGTTCAAAAGAAGTGGGCGAGTGTTTATGAGGATTGTAAGTATTTAGAATTGAGGGGGGTCCTTAGGAAAAATTTTAGACACAAATGCATGCGTTGCGGTCTTGGCATAATGGCTGGGTTCAATTTGGATTGTCTTATATGATATTGGTGTGATAAAATTCAGTTTTGCTTGGGGGCAAGCAAAAGTCAAGTGTGGGGTATTTTAATATGGGCATATCTAGTTATAAAATCCATGCATTATCTTAATACTTTATGCTGATTTTATCTCATTTAATGAACAAAAGGTACTTAGTTAGCTTAATATTTCAATTTCAGCAATAAAAGACATGCTCGGGTGAAAAAGGAAGAGGATTGAGTGATTGGAAGCTTGGAGATTGAAGACTGAAGAAAGAAGGATGTTGCTGAACAGCTTGACCCCTCGTTAGTGTTTTGGCCATATCTTATGAACCGTAGCTCTGATTGACGAGATTCAAAATGTTATGAAAACTAGACACAATTTCGGACGACTTTCGTGTTTTGAGAAAATATTGATTCCAAAAGAAACTCGACGAGTTTTTAGCACAAACTCGACGAGTTGGTTAGA